>NW_013666001.1:120269-124725 GCF_000517525.1 Limulus polyphemus | reverse complement strand
TATAATCAGTCACAAGAACGTCGAATCTGAATCACTTGAAAAAAACACGGGGGTGCTTAACTTTTTTCTAGGTGTATATACTTGTACACCATTCAATGTATTCAGAGCTTCAAGTGGATGAAAAGACGAAATGGGATGATTTGTGACATCTTTCTAGCTGAGTATTATATTTCTTGTTTTTTATATATATATATATATATATATATATATATTATTTCTTTAATATTATGAAACTAAAATGCAAAAATAAGAAACTTACTAGGTTGGATTAGGTAAGATAAGAAAAAAATAATTTAAATAATAACAAATTTTCACAAGGTATATTCACAAGAACCTTGTGCATTACATAATTCAATACGATAACATGAGCTGCACATTCACTGAGTGAGTTACGACATGTATGGCAGGATTATTAGTTAAACAGGGTTCAAAGGGAATTAAAACAATAAACATAAGTATAAGCATATGTATACTGTTACGAGTTATAGTTTGGAAACTCTGATGGTTACTAACTCAGTCACACCAAATCAATCCTATAGTTAGAAGGTTCATTCACTCCATCCGTATGCTACTTTGTCTCATTCCTGCATCACTCTTACATGGCATTTTAAGTTAAAAAAATATAGTTTCTCTCCCCAGTCCTTTGCTGCCATAAATATTTATTGCATCATTTATTGATCCCTTCCCTTCTGACAAGCTTACAGTTTACTTAAAGGTAGCAGGATGGTTTTGGGCTCTTCTAAAAAAAAAGTGGGATGGCATCTGCCTCACTTCAAGCATTGGACGTATTGGTGTGGAAGTACACTATAACCCAAGAAACTAAGCACAATTAATTACCTTATAGAACAAATAAAGGTTAAACTTTGTATTTCATTTCAAAATATTATAAGAACTGGAGAATGTATTATTTTATCTAAAAATCAGCCTTAAACTTAGCTAAGGATTTTCTATGGAATGACAGTAACGTTGTTAAGATAAATATTTTGTATAATGTTGAATATGAACCATATGTTATCACCATACTTTTACATTAGAAATTATAATCCTAATACAGTGATGAAACTTTTCCCCAATTTGTATTTAGTAAATATGCACAGAAGACATTTTTCTCAATCATCCAACGAAAAGCAATTAAGTGATGTTGTTTACAAATTCTTTTCTATACAAATATCTTGTGGCTCAGAAAGATTTTAGTTGAATAAAAAAAAAAATTAGTTATACTTAGTGTCTCTGTCTGAAAACAGCATGAACATGAAACACAAGACAGGTATCACTAAAAGTTAGTGTTAAATATGAGCCTCCAATCCTGTAATTATTAACATGAATAAAACATTTATGCAATTTAACAAAACTTTGGCAAAATTCCACAAAAGAACTACCAAATCCTTTCTGGACCTATGAACAACTTTCAAGTGTCAAGAGCACAACTAAATATGAAACTTAAAATTTAATTATATTTTAGAATTGATATTTTGTCATTGATGTAGGATTTATGCACAGTAATTCACAAAGAAAAATTAAAAACCGAATTTTAAATTACATTTAATGCACCTTTTCATTTATTATTTTTAGAATGTTTCCTACCAACCCCAATGCATAGGTTTATATTTGCTAAGAAATTAAAATTCCTTTCTTTTTGTGTCTCAAACAATTTTCCTTCACTTTGATTTTCTTAGTAAGCCTCAGTATTCACTCTTTTACAACATTATACCATATAATAAGAGCAACTTATAATTGTAGCTCAGCTATGAAAATAGCTATAAAGTTCGAATACCATCAGTTAAAGCAATTATAAACTATTTACCTAAATGTAGAGTGAAGTAAGGAGCGCAAGAAATAATCTGTGGTTTTTTGTCAGAAAATGAGACCTAGATCAAGCAGAAAGAAATGGAATTTAACGAGAAGAGTTAGGAACAAACTACCAATCTGAGTTTTTCTTAGTTTTTTAGATGTTAATTTTATTTTTGAATATGTTTTTGTTAAGTAATATTTGTTTGAAATCTACACCTATTTTCTTTCTCGAGAAAACATTAGACAAGCTTTATTAGCCTATTAGAAAATATTATAGACAGCAGAAAAATATTACATGAACTGAGATCATTATATTACTGTTAAGTTTATCATATTCAAACAATGTTCATAAATAAAATAACTAATGGTTTATTGTACATTTGATATAAATTTATCTTGATGAAGGATACTGTTAGAAAAAATAGTTTTTAGCTCATCTGACCTGACAGCATTTTTAACTGTGGCATAGGAACTCACAGAATGGCTTAGTTTTTGTTTTTTTTCAAGTACAAACATTTAGTTCATAGCGCCATCATAGCTTAGCCGATTTGAGATCTAATTACAGTTTTGGACTTAGGAGGTCAAACCCTTTTGTCTCATAAATTAATTTACTCTATCTGTGCCTAAAAGAAATTCAATTGCAGGGTAGTCTAGTAAAAATCCTGATGAGTAATAAAACTGAATCAGGTATGCACGTATCCCATGCTTGGTATTGCTGATACACAAAAATATAACTAATAAAAAGAAAAAAAAAGATCTCATAGATTAATTTACTATAATCCTGCCTAAAAGAATTTCAAGTACCATGGTTATAGAGGATTCCCTCTTGTTAATGTTCAATTCATATAAATTTTCATGTAATTTAATTTCATACCAATAGCAGAATGTGCAGTAGTGGAATGAGAAGCAATGAAAGTGAGAGAGATATGTATATGCATGCGTATATGTATCTACACACATACATCCCACATCATGCAGTAATGTCTATTCAATTGTGAAATATAAATATCACTATATACTTGCCATATCTAAACTTATCACTGGAATGGTCCAATTTGTTGATGAATCTATCATACATACTCCTAGTGACAGCAAGTCTGTTTGGTACATTATTACTAGCAAACAGTTATTGGCATTATAACTTAGGAATTTAATCAATAAAAACCTAAAAGTGATTGTTTTAGGACACAGTCAGCTTATTTTCATGTTTCTCTTCTCAAAATTTCCCCACAACTTGGTACACATGCTTAAATAATCCTTTTTACATCTGTGTATATATATAAAACATATATGTATACTTCTCAAACTGTAAGTTTAAGTTTATAGCTATCAACTTTATCATCAGATAAATTGTTATAGATAAGGTGTATAAACATTTAACTTCATTAACCCTCTCTGCCCAAGCATCATTTACTGCACCTCATGAGGTTTTAGTGACTTATATGCAAAATTTTATTAAACTACTTTTTATGTTATACCAATTAGTATAGCATAAAATCATAGCTAATAATACATATTTTAAAAGTATACATGTTTTAAGTTCTTAATTTTATAAGGCAATATTAAAATAAAATCCTGAATTTCCCCCACGTGTGGCACATTTTATTTATGCATCTTCTCTTCTCTATTAAATTTATCCCCCACCCCTCCAGTAAGTACAAATTTAACATAATCACTATAAAACCATCATTGCTCAGAAAAAGCATAATTTTTATAGCCTTCAATTTTGTTTAGTTACAGAGCCATAAAATAGAAAATTGGACCCCACTTGCCACACCCACCTGTCACATCCTCTGTATCATGATTTGTTAATAGTTCTCACTTACATTTAATTCTATATTATCTATAACCAATAGAAAGCAAAGGTTTTTATCTATCAAATGACGTATTATATTACATTTTGTTCTGAATGGAGAATTTTCAGTTTCTCTCTTAGTACAAGCTTCATTCCCACAGGAAAGATAACGACTAGCTTGGATGAATTTGTAACAGCTCTTGTCGCACAGTCAGAAAGGCAGAAAAATTGTGTTAGTTATAGGAAATTGTCTGCTTTTTGCATGTTATTATTCTATGTTCTTTAGTGCATTATTTAATTAAATGAAAATAATTTAGTGTGTTACTAACATTTATATAAAAAAGTAGGGTTAAGTGTCATTAACAGTCGACAGCAAGAAAAACATGTTTTTCGTGTTTATTCTTTATTTATTATTATAAAAGTAACTAAACTGTAAAAATATGGATCTTTAAAGTTAGTTAAGGTTAGATTAGGTAAGATGAATAACAATAATAAAAATTTTGATGTGGCACACATACACGAGCAGCTAGTGGGTTATGTAATTGGACAATGTAATGTGAGCTCCATGTTCCAGAAGTGATTTACAACTTATAATGGCAAAAATAGTAGTTAGATATGGTCCAAAGGGTAATAAAACAATAAAATTTAATTATAAATACTTGTATACTGTTACGAGTTTGAAGCTACTTACAATAAACAAATGTAGTTTCATGTTACAATTTGAAGTCATTCTAGAAAGAAAAAACGAGTAATTTAGGTTTATTTCGATTTTTTTTTTGTGTAGTTACAAGGTTGGTCAATTTGACCAACATTGTATAGCGTTAGAGTCAAGAAAATAATAGATAAAATACAAAATTTTACTGAAAACAA
>NW_013666001.1:116081-119944 GCF_000517525.1 Limulus polyphemus | reverse complement strand
AAAATTAGTAGTATCAAACTATAATGACTTTAAAACGAGTACAAAGAGGTCATGTGGTCAGTCAAATCAACCTAGTCTGTATTGAGAGAGTTAAAAGTACTTATATATCATAATCCTGAATCATTAACTGTAGAAAAAAATATTATATATCAAAATACTTTTTTTTCAACAGTAAATGACAGGAATATATTTAATTTTTTTGCATTTCCTGAAATTTAATACTGATATCAACATCAATCCATCAGTTTTTTTGTACATGCGGAATGGTCAATCTGAGAAAAAAAAAACCTAACAACAAAAATGTTTCTTTTTGTGAGAATTTCAGGAAAAAAACAAGACTTCTTCTATGAACTGATAGAAAGAAATATTTGGAAAATAAGAGCATAAATGGAAAAACACATAAACAGATGAACAGGTTAGAGCATATATTTGTTGCTGTTCAGTTTATATTTCTATATATATTTTCATGTCAGTGTTATATACATGCATGATTTTATCACACCATATCAAATAGATTGATTTGAATTGAATATCTCTTCTTTGACACTTCTTACAGAATGATAACTGTAAAAAAGCACTCATTTTGGTAATGGTCTTTTCTTGCACTCAGTGAAATGACAAAGAACTGTGGCACACAGCAGAGAAAATTCCCATGGCTACTTAGCAAACCTGTTGCACTTTATTGTGCTCAAATCGTCCATTGCATTGAAACCCAAACAATTTTGCCAACAAGAAGAAGAAAAGTACTTTTTTTACTTAAAATGAAAAGCAACTTGGACTTGAACTATTCAGAGTTTGAGTGCAAATAACTACAATAAATAGATAACATGTTTTTATTAGAATGACTTTATTAAAATAATGTCATTCTTTGTATACAAGATACTTATTATCTTTAACAAAATCTTACCAGTTTTTGTTAGGACACGTTTTGAAATCTTAGAGTTACCATATGTATTGTTGCACATGTCTCATTCTCCAGTCAGGTTCCCGCAAATTGCACGAGACCAATGTGAAAGGGTTAAGACACAATGAGACATGATAAAGTTTGAACATATTTTGAATATTTGTTTAGGATAAACTAGATAAGCAATATATATTATTAACATATTACCACAGAACACCTGGAAGAACAAAAAAACTTGACACACTGATGATTTAAAGTTAGAAAAAAAAATGCTTTCTGTATTGAAATGGTTTCAAGTGAGACAAGAAAAAAAGCACCATCCTCTGTATATTGAACGATGAAAAATATTGAAAGTTGCTTACTGTAATGAATCCATAACCTTTAGATCTTCCTGTCTCTGTATCTCTGATGAGTTCGACTTTTTCAATCTGAGAATTAAAAACTATATATGAAATATATTTATATACACTAATCACATACTAAATCAAGACTTGAACTAAAACAACATTCACAAATGTGTAACAAATATGTAAAAATAGTTCACTACAGATGACTATGTTGACAGCTTCAGCAGTAGTTTTATTGTTTCACTTCCAGACCTTTCAAATCTTGAAGCATTAGAAGATTTTAAACTTCATACATCACATTTAAATTTAACTGAAGCCTGTGAAACAAATCTCCAGCATTACTGATCAGAATTCAGGTCTTCAACAATACAACTTTAAAACTAAAAACACAATAGTAAGTGAGAATATGTAAAAAGGCATATTAACTCTGATGCTTTGGTTTCTATACATACATTTAAACCTTTAACCTTAAACCTTATGTGTACAGTTGGGTCAAAGTGCATGTCACATCAATTTTAGAGTTATATTCAAAATTTAATTAAAAACTTTTATCAATATGTCAGTAAACTAGGAATCAAAACATAGTTTCATAATTCAAGTTTTACTATTATACAATATGAAATATTTAAATAAATTCACAGTCTTCCCTTTTCTGTATCAGGACACTTCTTTGCTCAAAATTACCCATTTTAGATTTTCTTTATCCCCTTGTATGATATTCAAGTTTAGTATAGATATAGCTAAGCTATAATATATACTTATAGCCTCCTTTGTGCATAACTAACACCTAAATAAGAAAGGCATTCACATGCTATCCTCTTCTATCACAAAAAAAAAACTGAATAATTCTCTTTGACATTTTCTTTTGGAATATTCATAACCAATAGAAAGAGAAGATTCTACATTTCTGCTTTCTTTGAGGTTAATTCATTCTATTTGGTACCAGTTTCTTTAGTTTACTATTGTGGAAACTAGTTTGACCAGCTAATAGAATTTTTAACCTATTTATAGCTTAGTTACAAAGCTAATTGAATTATAGTAGTTTTTGGAACATCCTATTTTTTGTGCATGATAACATTTTGAATTCTAAGTTGCATATCTGAAATAAATGATTTCATGTACTACCAACACTATTACAGAAAAGTAAGGTTAAGGTTCAATCTTTTGCAACAATAAATTAACACCCACATTTAAGCATTAAATAAACAATTCACTCATTATACCACAAGCACATAAGAAGGAATAGCTGTATAATTTCAGAATGCATGTCATTAATTCAATCATTTGTTTATACAACGTTACCCCTTCATAAATGGCTTACCATGCTGAGAGGGCCTAAGTACAACTGTAAAGCAATAAAACAAAATGACCCCAGATTTGAAAAATCTTTTAGCTTTGACTGTAAGAATAAAGTGTGTAATTGTGTTACAATTTGCAGTCTTTCTGTAAAGAAAAAAAAGAAGGTAATTTAGATTTATTTCATAACTTTCAACTATTATCCTATATTGTCGATTTTCCTAAACTGTTAGTGAAGAGAATATAACACTCAAAATATAGTTTTACTGAAAAAAATAACTTTTGATATTCATTTAGAAGGTTCCACATGTCATGTAAACAAAATATTAAAATTGTATGAGGAAAAAAAAATTTATTATTAACATGAAAATCACCTTGCACTCAGACTAGTCAGTGTCAGTCAAACTGACTCATAATACACAAACAAATACTTTACTAAAAATGTGATATTTTGTGTACAACATGCTTACCAAATTTTGTGAAAATACACTTAGTAAATTTGGAATTATAGTAAACAGGTGTTGATGCAATGCACCAATGCCTTTCACACAGGGTTATAAGATATTCTACTATAAGGTTAATAATCTTTATCTCTGTTATGAGGTTGCTCACATTTAAAAAGGTAAAAATTTACTTTTTATAAACACAAATAAACTTTTAAGAGAATTAAATTAAGTCAACTTTCTGATAATTTAATATAATCACAACTACATACACCTAAAACAATTATCAAAACATTCTGTCAAAATCAAGATAAGCACAAAATATTCTGGTCAGAAAGCATATGTCATGGTATACATTATAAGTCATCGTTTTATGTATGCATTAATTAACAAATTGAAATGGTAAGCTCTACATTGTATACTATTTGATAATAAACATGAAAAAACTAATTTCACCTTGTCAATCTATGCTTCTCAGCATTATACACAATGTAATATGCTATCTCATTCTACCATTACCATTACTTACTACAAATGCAGCAAAGGCATGATACACAAAACATTTGTAAAACTCAAATGTTTCACAAAAAATCCCACAATCTAAAACTGATGAGATGATTCTCATGATGCCCCAAAGGATCAATGAACTCCACGAGGCAAAAGGAAGGTCTACTAGATATTAATTAAATTATAAATATATCAATTCATGTGAATATGACTGAAAATTTTCATTTTTTTCTGAAAAGATGGTGTCTATTTACTTGTGACCATGCTGTGTATATTAGTTTTATTATTCTAAGTTAAAACCACTGTTATCTAGTAAGGTACAAACCAAGTGTTTCCTGCTAAAACAGTATTTTGCCTAAGATTATA
>NW_013666001.1:113444-115581 GCF_000517525.1 Limulus polyphemus | reverse complement strand
TTTTGTATACAAAAAAGTATTTTTATGAAACATTTATCTATGAATATAAATGAGTCAGAGAGTTGACTGCTCTGAGTGCAAAGTGACTTTCATGTTTAGATTAAAAATTCTTTTCTCCACCTGAATATTGTCAAATTTCACATACGCAATCTCAAAAACCTCTACAAGAGTTTGTTAAACAACAACAAGACCTAGAGAGAGGAGGGGAGGCAGAGAAGAAAGGAATAAAGAATAAGAGCACAAATTGAAGAAAAAGAAAAGGAGTGAAAGAAGAGACTGGATATAGGTAAATAATAGCACAAATTGCGATTGCTAAGCTCACCCAACAGAAAGATGAAAGAGCCAAGGATGATGGGGTTAGGACCAGCTGACCCAAATTTGATGAACAGAAATACAATGTGGATGCTTTCCTAGAGAGGTATGAAAGGTTTGTCCAAAGTCAAAACCAGGCAGTCTGTCTCAGCCCCTTCTCACAGAAAAAGGTCTACATGTGTATGTGGGCATGACATCAGAAGATGTCATGGACAAGTTAAAAGTGGCCTTGTTGAAATGCTATGAACTTACCAAGGAAATGTTTTGTCGGAGGTTCAGAGAAGTCAAACCTGACATTGGAGAAACTGTATTTCAGTTTGTGGAATGTCTACGGCAATACTTCACAAGGTGGACTGACATGGCCAACAGTGAAGATAGTTTTGAAGGACTGGCAGATCTAATAATATGTGAACAGTTCAAAAATACATGCTCCACAGACACGTCACTGTTCCTAAAAGAGAGAGAGCAAAAAACTTTGATGAGATGATCAAGTTGGCAGAACAGTATATGGAAGCCCATAGAGAGAGTATAACTGGCAAGTCCAAGAATAAATAACCAGTCAGAGTCAAAACCAGGATGCCACCAAATTTGCCAATAAGTCTATAGACAAAAGGATTGGGATTGTTTTGAATTTCATGCAAATCTACACGAGGGCTATCTCAGCTAGCCTTTCCTAATTTAGCAGTGAAAGACTAGATGGAAGGTAATTAGTCATTACTACCCATTGCCAACTCTTGGGCTACTTTTTACTAAGGAATAGTGGGATTGACCATCACATTATAAAACACCCCACGACTGAAAAAGCAAGCATCTTTGGTGGGACAGGGAGTTGAACCCACTACCCACAGATTACAAGTCAAGCTCCTTAGCCACCTGGCCACGCCAGGCCCCAGATAAAAGAGAGAAGAGATGCTATGTTTATTACAAGATGGGGGCACATTGCAAGTGAGTGCAAGTCTGACACCAACAAACAACAGCAAAAATCTCAACATAAATTAGATGCACCACAAGAAGGAAGTGCTATTACCATGATTAACCAGTGCAAGATTGATGGTCAGCTCAAGTTACCAGAGATCAACAGTGCCAGTGGTGATTAGAACATGTGACAAACATCGAGAGGTACCAACAAACCACAACAATGCCAGGAGCTGAAAGCTATGTCAGGAAAAAGAATGTGAAAGTTCTATGAGACACTGGGTGCAACAGTAAGAACCAGTCTAGTTTTTGATAACCAAATGATGAGCAAGGTACACTTGTGTGTGCTGACTTGTGGGTCAGTGAGAAAGTTTCTCCATAGCAAGAATAAAGGTGGACACTCCATACTATGTGGGATACCTTGAGACCATGTGTATGAGGGCACTTATCTACAACTAAGCAAGCCAAAAAAACTATTCTGGAGGCTAAAGTATCTCTGCTGATGATAATGTTGTATCACCCATGGGCATCTATTAACTCTCTTAAAATAAGCTCAGTCAATTTGACCAACCACGTCACCTCTTTGTACTCGTTTAAAGTCTTTATAGATTTAATACTTCTAATTTTCAATATAATGTGTATATCTTCACAAAATTTGGCAGTCTTTCACATAGAAAAATCATATTGTTTAGTGAAGTATTTTTAATAAACTAAAATAAAGATTTGTCTATGAACATATTGAGTACTTGTTTTGAATAGTCCGTGTGAAAAGTAATTTTCATGTTAAGATTAAAAATATTTTTCTTCATCTCAAAAATCTCATATTTCCTTTGTGTAATCCCTAAAACCTCCTAAATGCATTGCAAACCTTTTTTTCACTAAATCCTTATAGTTTATATGTTATTTTCTC
>NW_013666001.1:110552-113260 GCF_000517525.1 Limulus polyphemus | reverse complement strand
TTCGTTTATCCTAAATAGCTCTAAGTTCGTAACATTATACATCTATTTATATCTAAATTTTATTGTTTTATTGCCCTTTTTTAACCATTTGAACAGTATCTAACTGTTATCACCACCATTATAATAATAAATAAAGAATAAATATGAAAAACAAGAAATAAAGTACTTACCCAATCTTCTTTTTTCTTGCCCTCAACTGTTGAGGACAGTTAAACCTGATTTTCTTTAGTAATTATAGTAAAGCACTTAACAATTTTTATTTAATTAGATAATGCAAAGAAGAATATAGACTAATAACATGCAAAAAGTGGACAAATTCACTTACCTCTCAAAATTTTCCTGGCTTTCTCACTATGCAACAAAAGCTGTTAAAATTCATCCAAGCTAGTCCTTAACTTTCCCACGGGAATGATGTTGCTACTCTGAGTGAAACTGACGATTATCTGTTCAGAACACAACGTTATACAACATGTCTTTTGATAGATGAAAACTCTGACTTTCTATTGGTTATAGGTAATATATAATGAAACGTAAGAGAGAACAATCAACGAATTGTAAAAGAGAGGATGTCACAGGTGGGTGTGGCATGAGGGGTCCGATTTACTATTTGATAGCTATGTAACCAAACAAAATTGAAGGCTTTAAAAATTATGGTTTGTTTGAGCAATAATGATTTTACATTTAATTTTCAAGGGGTGAAGGATAAAATAGGGATGATGACATGCTAAGACAAAATGTGTCAAGTGGGTCACACTAGTGGAAATTCAGGATTTATTTATATATTTCCTTGTAGAATTAAGAACTTAAAACTTGTTTACTATCAACATATGTATTATTAGCTAATATTTTATGCTATTCTAATTAGTATAACATAAACAAAAAGTATTTTAGTAAAATTTTGAATGTAAGACACTAAAATCTTCTGTCATATGCAGTAAAGGGTACCTGGGGAGACAGGGTTAAAATGTTATTAATTAACTATGTTTAGATGTCAAGTTTATTTGTATACAATGATAATAAAGTAGCTTAATTTTGAATATAATTCTTTAGAAAGTCATGACATGCCCACTTTGACCTACCTGAAATGTGATGGTTAAGCTTTTATCGAAAAAAACAATTAATGTATATATTACAGAAAATCAGTCTTATTTCTAATTCCTTAAAAAATGAAACCTTAATTTGAAAATAAATCTTACCTTTCCAAAAGGCTCAAAAATGCCTTTCAACATATCTTCAGTTATGTTAAAATGTAGAGACCCTACATACAGCCTCATAGGTCCATTACCACCTTTTTGTAGGTTACTGGCAAGTGCTGCTTGCCTATTTTTTTCAGCTTGAGAAGGTTGCACATTTACTGGGATACCAAGCAGCTTCTGACCATTCAGTCCAACAGCCTGATAAAAAAGCAATAAAAGCTGCAAATGAGTCAGTAATCCATTATGTTTTTAAGACTTTTAGAGTTGTTTACAAGTTGAAGAAATGAGAACAGTAGATCAATATCTCTTAAACATTTGTTTTAATAGAAAAAAAGAAAGAAAACAAACATTTATCAGGCAAGTGGCAGCACTGTCTGTGTAGAAATGGCTCAGATTGTTCATCAAAATAGTATTTTAAATATCTCCTCAATAAGTCATCAGAACTTTACAATACTATACAGTTGAATAAATAGAGTTGTTTAAACATTTGTTTAACAACAAGTAAAAGCTTGGAATGGTCTATTCTTTGTGAGCCAGACTAATTTCGGAGAATTCCACTCCTCATCAGTAACCCTGGACACTACCACCACCAAGTAGAAATGGTACAAGTTCTTCAAATACCTATAGAATCATAGGTTTCATTTTTGTGAGTGTAAAACATTTAAATACACCAGTTTGAATACTATACAGTGTTTTCTTTTATAACAATATCTGTCTTATGATTGAGTCACAAGTTTTGGGAATGTCTATAAATATCATAGTAAAAGGTTTAAATTTCTTGTTCTTCTTTCTTCTGATTCTTTTTCATTACATGATAACTCAAAAACTAAAACAATGGTGTCAATTAATTTCATTGAGGTGACATGGTTTCAAACAGAGGATCCACTTTTAAAAGTATTGTAAACTGGTAGTAATTAAAAAGAAAAAACATAATTCCAGTGTAAATAGTGTCATCATTACCCCTTTGAAGATAACTTTCTTACAGAAATTTGGTGTTCCTTTAATCCTTTCGAGACGGGTCACAGGTGAAAGTCCATGTCATCTCGTTTGTTGCCTCGCATTCAAAATTTTATTGAACTACTATTTCTTGAACTTATGTAAATAAGTTTGGTATCAAACTGTAGATTATAATTCAAATTTTAGTACTACACATTATTCAATTTCTTAATTTAAAAGCAAATGTTAAAAAAAAACAGATAAACATTGATTTTTTTGTGTCACATGGTATGTTGAATGCAGCACTGGTTCAAATTAGATGTTTGTAAAGTTTAAATACTAAGTCTATAGTTTCAAACAAATTAGAAACTCAAATTACTGATATTGACAAGCTAGAATATAAAATAAGAGCCTTTTATCTTTTCAATTTGCTAAGATATTGCTCATGTAATAAATCAAACACAGTGGCACCCGACCCACCTCTTTGCATTTTTGGAAATGCTCCCTTATATACACTTACTTCTGTATACGACATGAATAACCAATCAAAAGCTCAGAATGTCTACTAGTGGCTTT
>NW_013666001.1:94734-109605 GCF_000517525.1 Limulus polyphemus | reverse complement strand
ACTGACAAGCTAAAACATAAAATAAGAACCTCTTATCTTTTCAATTTGCCGAGATATTGCTCATGGAATAAATCAAATACAGTGGCACCCCACCCACTTCTTTCCATTTTTGGAAATGCTCCCTTATATACACTTACATTTATATATGACATGAATAACCAATCGGAGGCTCAGAATATCCCCCATAGTGGCTTTCTTAGCCATTTTAATGGACTTGGCACCATTGCTTTTTTTTGAACCAATATTTCAATGAGGTATGGCGTCTTTAGTCTGCTCGAAATTTCATATTTTTTTTAGACTAAAATACATCTTAGTTACTAAGCTTTATAAATTATAGTGGAATTCTATGGTATTAATGTAGTAATTTATGATTTTTTAGTTACTCAAATGTATATATAAAACCTAAAAACAAATATTTTGTTTCATATCCTCCACGTGCAAAATTTTATAAGGCTTAGCAACCAATGTAAAGCAGCAACCAAGTACAAAGGTTGTAACTAGAAGAGATAATTGTTTGCTTTACTTCTTTATTTACTCTTCTATGTTTTAGGAAAAATATGTTTAAGAACTTATTTCAAAATAACAATAATATATACATATATATAATGTATAATGATTGTATTTTACAAAATACTAGTCCACTAAAACACAGCCAAGACAAGTTACTTTGCACAGAACAAAGATCAGTTTTATGTTATTTGATATGGTAACATGAGTGCATGAGTCACGTTATTGTAACCTCTGTATTGTTAGCCAGGCACGGCTGAAAGGTCAATAAAATAAATGTATAATGTTATGAGATTTAAGCTATTTAGTCTAAACATTTATGTTTTTGTGTTATAATTTGTGTTCATTCTAGAATGAAAGAGGCATAGTCTATATTTATTTCCTAATTTTTTATGGTGGTTGTGAGATTGGTCAAATCTACTGAACTCGTACAGAGATTAATTACCAAAAATAACAGATAAAATATAAAGTTTTTTCTTAAGAAATGTTTGATAACTATCTCGCATTATAAAGATTTTGCATGTGAAATTTTAAAATTTTCTGATGCATAAAAGTATTTTTAATCTTAATCTTTGCATGATAGATAGGCAACATGCAAAAAGAAAAAATAGACACGAGAAAAACATTGCTTTATAAACTTTTATACTTAATAAAAAGATTTTATATTTTGCATATGAAAGCACTATAATGTTTACTGATAATCTGCCCAATTTCGTTAATGTTCGCTTGCTAATTCAAAAGTTATAGCATGAAAACTATAACAAGCACAAACTGGTTACAAGGTCAGTTCCAGGGACCGAGCCCATGATGAAAGAATTAAACAAGAATTACCAGCCAATAATAGATAAACAATAAATATTACACTTGGAACCTCATTGTATTTAGAACTTGGTTATAAATACAACCTTCCCATGTCTAATGAGACACTGCATTAAAAAAAAAGCAAGCAAGTAAAGAATAAACTTTTCAAAAACGTAAGTAAATGGTAGGGATGGTTAAAAACAATGCAAACAAGGTAGTAGGGATGATGCAAATGCCATCCCAACTCTCTTGTTTGCATTGTTTTTGAAGGATTGATATTATCCATCCCTACATTTACTTCCTATTTTTAATTTTTTTTCTTTACTTGTATATATAGAACTAAACTAAACCTTGTCAAAATGACAAATGACAAAATCCTTAATAACTAAATTTATGTTGCTTAAGATTACCATTTCCAAGTATTAAAATCATTTAGAATTACTAAAAATTTGCTTATAATCTGTATATTGTAGACTTAGAAAGTTTTGAAGGTCCTACTCTACAGAGTAAAGAAATAGAACTAAATATAAAAATATAATGAAAAAGATTAAATATGTGGCTTACCAAAGTTACAGATTCTATGTCTGCAAATTCCACATAGGCAATCCCTTTAGACCTTCTAGTTCTGGTATCCACAATAATCCTTACATCACTCACCTGGGAAAATTAGCAGATGTAACAATTAGATCCAAGCATGCAAGCAGCCCAGACTTAAACTTTTAACCTTTTACAGTAATAATTAGATATAATGAGGGAAAACTGAATACACTATTACCTAAAAACACCCATGTGCATTGATTCTATGCACTGTGTATGGTTTATTGCATTGCAAAAAAAATATTAAATGAAGAAGTTTGAAACTTGAAATAAACTTTCTACATATCATGTAGCTTCTGCAAATGATACGTGCTTTTATATGTGATATTTGTATGAATTAGCAGCTTTGAAAATTCGAAACGATTTCATAGTTGTACGTTTTTAAGAAGCAATGAAAATTGCTTACCTTTGTATATTTCAATTATTGATTTTATATCTTACTACATTCTTGTAAAACTTTCCTACATTTTTTCTTTTCTTTTCTTTTATAAAACAGTTAATTTGAACATTGTTTTCATATGAAAAACACTTGAAGTAGTTTCACTTTGTTTAGATCACTGTCATGCAACAAAAAATATGCTTTATACCATACGAATTTTGTAAACAAACCAACAATTTTTAAACTGTTAATCGGAAAATTCATTCAATATGTGTAGTAAGTCCTAAACCTATTATATATATTCATCTATATATTTGTTTCTATATTTCTTTTCATGATTTTTCTTTGCCCATTCAAGCAGTTACTTCGGCTACTAAAACCTAACTTAAAAACAACCTATTAATTAATAAAAAGCCTTGTCTGCAAAATAAAACTTGATACAGTCAGATGCAAAATTATTTAACTAACTCTACCTCATCTTATTCCACAAAAATATTTCTTATAACACTGAAACATTATAGTTCAAATAAAGTATAAAATGATAAATCAAACTATAAAAAATTAGTACTATAATTATTTCAGCTATTCATAAACAAATTTTCTACTGTGTCACCAAGTTAAGTTTTTATCACTTTGTTCCAATCTCTATTTGAGCTGAAATGGAAGCAAAATTACCTTCTACAATTAAAAAGAATAGAAAAAAGGATCTTTCTTTACATGTTCAGATCACTAATCTGTTATTTCTCAAGCCTGTTATATATATATAAAACACACATATGCTATTACATCACACTGAGGTTGAAAAACAATGATTGGGTAAACTCAGTAAAATTACACTTACACTGAAATTATAAGGTTCAATTTAGCACTTTTTTTCTATTTGTTTCATCATTCCTCATATAGGGGTTTTGATTACTGTACTATGCTCAGAAAAAAGTATGGAGTTTAATGAACAGTAGTTTTCATTTGGAGTGTACTAAAATCAGCCCAAAATCAAAGCTTGCAGTGTTTTTCAATATATAAGATTAAACCAACTTTTATTATTACATATATTTCAGTGCAATGTATTTTAAACTTGTGTGGAAGAATAGCAATGGTTCTTTTTTTTTTCTTTTAATTATATGTTGCAATTTTTTCCTCGTGGCAAAAAAAGAGATGCGCAATTATTGGTATTTGCTAAATCAATCACACCCACCAAACCACATAAAAGAGGGAAAAAAAACAAACAGGTTTATGCTACTTTTGTAATTTTTATAAGCACTGCACTTTTCAAACATGACATTAACATTGTTTTTTAAAGTAATTTTCTAGTTACATTTGGTTTCATACAACATATCTTTTGTGAAGTTGTCATTAGTGTATTTTCAAAAAATAATAATTTTTGTCTAAAAAAAAATACTTTCCACAATTTCTTTTAAAGATAATCTGGATAATTCCTACTTTGCAACTGAATTGCTGATGTCAATTAAGTACCAACATTAGGTTACCATTATGTTTATTTTTTAAAATATGCAGCAACTGATCTTCTATAAATCAAATAAATTGATATCTAAATAAGGAAAACATGTTTTACTACCACTAGTGAAGGTAATAATGATTTTATTAAAAACATATCATAATTGCAATTAGAAAAAACATTCAATAAAGATATGAATTATAGAAATATTTTGCAGTCACCTATCATAATAAACAGTAAACTTAACTGGTTTGACAACTTTATTTGGTGAATATCACACAAAAAATATTTACAAACATTGCAACTCAATAAAACCATAGTATATCTATTGAAAAATAAAAACTGTAATTTTAAATTAAGAACCAAACAACAACATACCTTTATTAATTAAGCTTTATGTAACCTCCAGTTAAGACTTTCGTTTCATAGTGTATATATATGTATATATATATATTCCTGTGTCTATGTAAACTACTTGTACCTAATGAAAAAATATTCTCAAACGTTGCACAATTCTTTCTGTATTAAACTTGTAACAGTTTTCTTTGTTACACAGTAAACCTGTTTCTAAACTGTATACGCTTACTTTATATCAAGTTATTTGATGTCCTCTCATTCAAAAACATTCCTTAGCTTTAAGAGAGATAATTTAACACACAAATTCTTTGACAATTCACAAAAAAAAAACATTTACAGAAAGTATAAAAAAATCTTATACCTGCATATTTACTATTATGTGACAGTCTAACTCCTACTCTATCCAATCATATTTAAACTTTCTTTATAGTTCTTTCCGAAGCTGTGTTTCGTTAGAAAATGATCAAACCACTTAATGTAGCATCATAACAAGGTTTCAACCAAGACTCGTATAAAAATCAAGTGAAATATTTAAAAATCAAAATATGGATAATATAGTCAGTTTTTAGAAAAAATTAGTTGTTATTTGCAATGGACAAAAACATCCTAAAATAAATTAACAAGCGAGTTGTTTTGTTAGTAGCCATACTCTGCAGTTGTGTAGAAATGAAATAACTAATGTTTTCTTAATAATTTACACAAAATAAGTGTCAGAAAAAAATATTTTGATTCTAAAATATTTTGGAGTTATTATTTTTGATATATATTTAGAATCAACATATAAAATTGATTTTGAAATACATGTAGGGAAAAATTAGAAGTCAGAGGAAATCCAAGTCTCCAGATTCCATGCACGATAATTTGTAATTTACTTTTTTAATTCTAAACCTTCTATAAGAAAATGTATCGTACATGCACAAACTACACTCTTAACCACCCAGTTTACAAACAATAATGGAACTGATGACATGAATGTACTTGTTTTACATGCTCATCACAACAAACTTGATCACAAAGGTGTAGAATATAAAGTCATAATTAAATTCTCTGACACCATACATAATCAATGAAAGTTTTCTTTTATGTAATTACAGCTTTCATTAATATACCTATTACCACACCTTTTCTAACCTTGATTTTGACTACTGTCATCACTATTCCTCCATTTCCCTGTGTAAATAATATTCATTTTGATGAATTTTTTTATCCTTTCCCTGTTGTATCATATTTTTGTAATTGTATGTTTTTTATGATTTTTATTCTTCTAGTTCTGCTAAGTGTTTAACCCAATCACAACGGGTCACGTGTCAAAGGCCTTGTCATTGCATTAGTTGACTTGCATTCAAAATTTTATTGAACTACAATTTTCTAAATCTATGTCAATAAGTTTGCTATAAAACTGTAGATCATAATTCCAATTTTAGTATTAGATGTTAGTTGATTTATTATTTATCATACCTTACACAATTTCATAATTTAAAAGTAAATATTAAAAAATACAGCTAAACATCAATTTTTATGTGTCATGTGGGATGTTGAATGTAGCACTGGTTCAAATTAAATGTTTATGATGTCAAAATACAAAATTTACATTTTCATACAAACTGGGAACTCAAACTACTGATACTGATAAGCTAGAATATAAAATAAGAACCTCTTCTCTTTTCTATTTGCTAAGATATTGCTCCTGTAGTGAATCAAACACAGTGGCCCCCCACCCACCTCTTTCCATTTTTGAAAATACTCCCTTATATACACTTACTTCTATATATGACATGAATAGCCAATCAAAATCTCAGAATGTCCCCCTAGTGGTTATCTCAGTCATTTTGAGGTGTTATTGTGTTAATTTCATTCTTTTCACACAAGAGTTCAAACAATGAGGTAGGTCTTTAGACCCAAATACAGCTTAGTTACTATGCTTGATAAATCATAGTAGAATTCTATGGTATCTATATAGCAATTTGTGATTTTTTTGGTTATTTAAAATGTATATATAAAACCTATAAAAAAAATTCTTTTCACATCCTCCACATGGGTAATTTCATAAGGCTTAGCAACCTATGACAAGCAGCAAACGAGTAGAAAGCTCATAACTAAGAGAGATAATTGTTTACTTTTACTTCTTTATTTACTGTTCTATGTTTTAAGAAAATAAGTTTAAGGACTTATTTATAAATAGAAATAATGTATATACATATATAATGTATAATAATTGAAATGTGACACTATTTTACAAAATACTAGTCCGCTAAAACACAGCCAATACAGGTCACTTTGTAAAAACTAAAGGTCACTTATATATTAGTGGATACAGTAACATGAGTGCACATGCGCTGCATCATTGTAACTTCTGTATTGTTAGCCAGGCCCAGCTGGAAGGTCAATATGATAAAAATAATAAATATATATAAATGAATAAGCTATTTCTACAAAAAATTTGTGTTTTCATGTTATAATTTGTAGTTATTGTAGAACGAAAAAAGCAAAATTTACATTTTTTTCTTTATTTTTTATTGAGGTTATGAAGTCAGTCAAACCAAACCAACCCATACAGAAATACAGTAGTGAAAATAACAAATAAAATATAACATTTTTTCTACAAAAAATTTGATAATTATCTGGAGATTATAAAGATTTCACATGTGAAATTTGAAAATGTTCTAATTCATTAAAGTATTTTTAATGTTAAAATCAAAATTGCTTTGCATGTTGGATAGCCAATATTCTGAAAGAAAAAGGTTTACATGAAAATCTTTCATTAAAAATCTTAATACTTATTTAAAAACCTGATATTTTGTGCACAAAAAACCTTGTAATGTTTACCAATAACATGCAAAATTTTGTAAAGATGTGCATACATTATCAAAAATCATAGTATAATTACTCTCGTGGATACGTTCGTGGTTATGAGCTGGGTGGATTCCACCCAGCCTGTAATGGAAGGGTTAATTAATTATTGTTTGTATTTAATTGCTGTATTACAAAGCCAGAAAATACATTATTTCACATACCTCTCTTAGTATATGTGCCTCATGTTCTGTTCTTTGCATGAGCTCTATTTCTCATTACCTTTATTTTTAAATAAATTTAAAGAGTTCTCTACATGTATACTTTTAGTAGCTAAGTGTGATGAATGGTATACGCCTGAAACATAGCAAATAAAACAAGTTTATGTCACAGACGTGTGTTAACTTTTTTCCAATATTTCAACATTTTTCCACACATTGCAGTCTTTTCGTACAGTGTGTTTTGCTATAACTACACCGTTACTCACACACTTTGTAACCAATCAAGGGTAATGAATAAGTATATTAACTGAATAAACTTTATGGTTTTCTTATTTATTCACATTGGTATTCATACTTCGTAAGACAGTCAAAGCTATCACAATTTTATTTTACAGTCATATCACTTGCATTTTCACTTATTCTTGACAACACAACCAAAAATATCTCTTACATGAGAATTCTAGCTTATAAATGATGAAAATTCAATTCTATAACAAATCTGCATTATACCAGTTGCAGGTGCCCTAAAAATACTGACTATGATGAAAACAAATCTCTAAAGTCTACATATTTTTATTAATGTTGGGAAAAATCTACAAGAACATTCACCATGGCAACAGTTAACCCTCTCACTACAGGCTCAGTAGATTACAGCAACCTCATGACCTCAAAGTATCCAGCTGTTTTCATACTATATCTTTTAATATGCATTGTGTATCTTCACAAAATTTTTAAAGCTTTTAGTAAACATTACAAGACTTTTGTGGACAAAAAAAATTATAATTTTTGATGAATTAAATTTATTAGAAATTTTTCCGTGAATATATGGAGTCGGGATGTTACTGCTCCATGTGCAAAGGAATTTTCATGTTAAGATTACAAATACTTTTCTTCATCTTAAAAATATCAAATTTTGTGTGTGATCTTTATAACCTCCTAAATAAATTTCAAATGCCTTTTTTTCAATAAAAATTAATATTTTATCTGTTATTTTCTTTATCCTAACTCTATACAGGGTTGGCCAAGCTGACCAACCTAGTAACCATCATAAAAAATTAGGAAATAAATCTAAAGTACTCTTTTTTTCTTTACAGAATGACTGCAAATTGTAACAGCAAACTACAATTGTTTATCCTAAATAGCTTAAAGCTCATAACAAGATATATCTGCTTATGCTTAATTTTATTGTTTTATTGCCCTTTGAACAGTGCCTAACTAATATCAGTGCCACACAAGCAGTAAATAACTTGGCAAATGTATAGCTTACATTATCTTAGTGGATTATGTAATGCATAGGCTACTCACAAGTTGCTGACGAACATGCCTCGTGAAAATTTATATTATTCATTTTACCTAATCTAATCTTATCTATCCTAATTTTTACAGTTTAGTTACTTTTATAATAACAAATAAAAAATACACATGAAAACCAAGAAATATACTACTTACTTCGATCTTCTTTTTTTTACTGTCAACTGTCAAAACTTAACTCTACTATTATTTTTCGTACGAATGGTACTACTGCACTAAATAATCTTTTATTTAATGAAATAATGAACTAAAGAACACAGCAGAATAACACGTAAAAGGCAGACAATGTCCTATAAGTATCACATTTTTTCTGGCTTTCTAACTATGCAATTAGACATGCATGGAAAAGGATGCCTGTAGAGAGAGGGTTAACACTTAATTAGCCAAAGCATTGTCAGTGAGTGCTGCCTGTCAGTTGCTTTTCCTCTAGTCAGCAGTTAAAAATTAGTGACAGTGGCAGGAGATAGAATGAATAAGTTTAGTGGCAGTGAAAATTGAACTCAAGATATTCAATTCATGAGGACCCCTTCCTCTCAATTATGTATATTTGTGCTTAACAGCACACAAGCGAAATGAAAATGTTTTGATTCCTTGAACAGGTGGAAAAAAAACTGAAAACAGTAAATATTCAGAAACCCTAATTTCGATTAGATGATTATTTTTCAACAATCAAGTTAATCATAATTCACCCCCATCTAAACACCATAGACTTAAATATATTCTAATAAAATAAATATTATGATCAAATAAAAAGTTCAGTCTACTACTGCACTTAATAGTATAGTAACTCAAAAGTAATGTTTGTAGGTAAGTGTCAAGACATCTACACATTAGCAAAAATCAAACCATACCATAGACCATATTATAATAAATCACACCACATCATTCCACAAAACAATTTAGTGAAAAATATAAACCAATAGTTATTAGACAATAGTAAAAAAAGCAACTTAAAACTACTCATTTGTGCAATAACTGTAATACTTATTAAAAAAAACAAATTATAGACTAATTTTGGTGTTATTTTACAAATCCATGTAAAAAGAAAGACAGCAATGTATATTTTATATGATTTTAAAGTTTATAATGGAGAAAGTAAGAATCTGATTTAAATGAAATTTAAGTACATTAGATTGTACTGGAATTGAATCTTCTATGAAATACATTTGCCTGAAATCTCTGTGCTGAAGCTTTCATTTAAGAATAAAACTTAATGCAACACACAATTTCATCTGTAAAGACCAAAGAAGACTCAAAACAAAGAATTTTTATAACAATATGTGGAAAATTGCAAAAATTTTGAATAAAACATGCGAGATGTGTTTACAATCTTAATCGGAAACTACTACGACAAGATTCTAGCACTGTGCAGCTAGAATAGCTGTTAGAAAATCTACAATATTGGTGTATGCTTGTTTCTATATTTATATTCTAATAAGCACTTGTAATTTTATAACATCATTACTGATAGCAAAGTGCCTGTTGAACCTATCCAAGTAATTAATAGCCAATAGAACCATGCTTTCATAAAAGCACTTTTTTCAACATGATATACATCTGAGTGCTCAAACAGGCTTCACAAAAGTTAGTTTACTTAAAAGTAACTTAAATATTACTTGAACTTTTCAAATAATGTCTTTAGCTTCTCTTAAGAATACTAGTCTAAGTAGGTTTAAATGTGCACACACACACATATTATTGGAGTGTTATTTTAAATACCACAAGAATCTTACTAGTGGACAAATTTCTAGGTTTGCATCATATATTCTAGACATCTCTAAACATCTAAATTATAAACTCAAAATATTATTTCATACTCAGTAACTACTGACCTTTCCCACTGAGGAAAAAAATTCCTCCAGGTCTCGGCTATGTATTCTTGGGGACAACTGCATGCATAACACTGTTCGCAGATCACGTTCTTCAGCACTCATTTCATATGATCTAAATATAAAAATATTCCTAATCATTCAAACTCTGCAAATTACAAACAATGTAATGCAGTAACACACTATATAATTAAAGAACTCTTTTACAGGGAGTCATTAAGAGACAAAATAAAAGATAACATTTCCTGTTATAATGTTGTGAACAGTATTTTCCTTAGTTCATTTGTACATTAAACAATGAGAGAGAGATGATAAAAACTAATTTTGGCTTGGTGTTGCAAATGAAGAGGAACCTACTGCAAAGACATCTGCAAAGGTTTACACAAGGTACAGAATAAATACAATAAGTTTCATGTTTTACAAAACTGAATATGATGGAGGCATGTTCTGTTGTAACTTATGCTGAAAAGCTAAACTAAATTAAGCTTGTTTTTAATTTTAGTGACATTATTATATCATATATATATATATAAAACACATGTATATATAAAAGTATGTATAGGTACATAGCATCTGCTGTAACTGAACAGGGTATTTGGGAAATGTACTATAGAAAAACTTAATTTCCTGGTGCAATTCTATCTGCATTAGTGAAAGCAGATAAATAAATATTTTATGAAACAGTATACAAGTTTTCACAATTTGTATTAGCCTTCTTTTGTTTCACTTACCACCAACAACTGTAGTTTAATAATGTTCCATTTTTAAACTAGATTAACTCAGAATTCATCCAAATCTGTCAGCTTAAATTCTAATGTGGATTTATTAAAATATGTTTGGTAGGTCATTTGGAAATTGTTGGATTAAAAAATAAATTACAGCATGAAAGGGGATCAGATTTTCAAAATATTGTTAATACATGCAGAAGGTTTAGGGGGGTATCTGTCGAAAGTATATTAAAAAAATAGCTTTGATTCTAACATGAAATTCCTTTGACTAATTTCAATGATGCTCGAAATGAAAAAGAAATAAATATCTATTACTTTGTTAAAACTGAAAAATACATATTTTTAAACAAATATAACTCATACCTGTCAAAAGATGGTTGTCTAGGAGACAAAGGAAAAGAAGGCATTCCTCCACTCCTATGTCTTTCTCGATTGTAGCTCCTACCAAAAATAATAATCATCATCAGGAAAATATTTTTTGAGCTAGTACACACTTAGATTACCATATCAGATCAAAACTGACACTGAACTTCGATTACAAATTTCTTCACACAAAGTCAAATTTTAGGTTAATTTGTAATACCTTTTACCATTTATTATTCTCTATCTATAACCCAAAAGAAACAAACAGGGAAATCTTGACTTTCTGTTAACACATTTGTTAGTAAGGTTTTCAGAATATATTGCTAAAGTTCTTAAGTCTATAATACACCATCTGTTCTAAACAGATAATTAGAGGATAACTTAAGATATTGCTTTTCTAATTCCATTCTTATTTTTCTCTTTGATGATCTTCAAGCTTTGATCAGAAATTAGTAGCTTTTGAAATAGGAATAATTTTTAATATAGAAGCACGTTTTAGCAAATTCTCATGGTGTTTAATTAGGAGATGACAGACACCTAGCCAAATATCATTTGCTGCATTATATTGTGAATTTCATAGGTCTGAGTACGTTATATTGACTCTCTTGCTATGGGATTGGTTGAATCAGCCAAGTTCATCACCCCAAATTGACCCTTATAGTTTCCATACTATAAATTCTAATATGTTTTGTGAATCTTCACATTTCGTAAGCCTTCAGTAATTATTATGAGTCATTTTCAGACAAAAAATCGGAATTTATAATGAAGTATTTTTACTACTAAACTTTTACATGAATATATGGAGCCAAATTGTTTACTGCACTGAGTGCAAAATGATTTTCATGTTAAGATTAAAAATACTTTTCTTAATCTTAAAAATCTCAATTTTTTTTGCATGATCTTTAAAACTTCCTAAATAAATTTCAAATGTTTTTTTTTCAATAAAAATTCATATTTTATCTGTTATTTTTTCTACCTAACTTTATACGAGGTTGGGTTGGTTCGTAACAATAAAAAAAAATCTGAATTACCCTTATTTTCTTTCTAGAATTACTTCAAATTGTAACATGAAACTACATTTGATTATCCTAAATAGCTTTAAACTCATAACAGTATACATCTGTTCATACTTAAATTTTATTGTTTTATTGCTCTTTGAATGGTGTCTAATTAATATTTGCATCATGTGAGACACTTGGTAAATGTGTAGCTCACATTACCCTATCGTATTATATAACGCGGAGGTTGCTCATGAGCGTACTTCATGAAAAAATTATTAATATTTATTTTATCTAATCTAACCTAAAAAGTATCTAATTTTTACATTTTAGTTACTTTTATAATAGTAAATAAGGAAAATAGTGTGAAAACAAGAAATAAAGTATACCTGGAACTTTTTTTTTTCTGTCGACAAAACTCAATCCAACTTTTTTATACTAACGGTACAACTATATTAAATAGTTCTTTATTTAATTAAATAATGAACCTAAGAATAGAGAATAACAACACAAAAGTGGACAATGTCCATAACTATCACAATTTTTCTGGCTTTCTAGCTATGCAATAACAGCTGTTAAAAATTCAGCTAAGCTCATCAATGCATTTCCCATGGGAATAAAGTTTGAACTGGAAGTGAAACAGAAATTCTCTGTACAGGAAACAATGTAATATAATAGGTCATTTGAAAGATTAAAACCTTGGATTTCTATTGGTTATAAGTAATGTAGTATTAAATGTCAGAGAGAACTATTGGCAATTTCTGAAAGAGATAATGTGACAAGTGGCATGGCAAGAGGAGTGTCATTTTTTATTTTATTGCTCTGTAACTAAATAAGACTGAAGGCTATAAAAATGATGTTTTGCCTGAGCAATGACAACATTATAATGAGTAACTTGCATTAAATTTCATACTTCTTGGAGGGGGTGGTAAATAAATTAGAGAAGAGGGGATACCTAAAAAAATGTCAATTCTCATAGTAAAGAAAATTCAGGATTTCTTTTAAATATAGTCTTATAAAATTAAGAACATAAAACTTGTATACTATTAAAATTTGAATTATTTGCTATGTTTTTATGCTCTACTTATTAGCATACAATGGTAAGAAAGTAGTTTAATTAAATTTTGAATGTAACTCACTTAAACCTCATGACATGTACAGAAAAAGATGCCCATAGCAAAAGTGTTAAAATGATTTTTGAGCCTCATCACATCATCCCAGTCTTGCTCTACATAACAATCATACATCTTGACAATAGCCTTACAGGACAGTTTCCATTGAAAAAGGCTCCATCAAGGCTGTTATGCACAAAGCATACCCCTCCTCCTAGTTGGCTTTCCATAAGTCATCTTATGTATGAAGAGAACGGTTTCCAAACACCAATTTTAATTGTCTGATTGCACAGAAATCCACAGGTGATAAACCCAGCAACTTGACTGGTATGTCTTAGAACGGAATTGCATGAATACCAATTTCAATTTAAAAATTGTGCAAGATATGTCATGGAACAACTTGTGTCACTTGTCTACAGGGAGATACTTTTTAATTATGTTGTATATTGTTGCCTTGGTCACAAGGATGCTACTGGTAGCATCACACTATCTACAAAATGCCAATGTTAAAATATAGTTCTGACACATTCCATTTCACCTGGACTTTATGTTGGCTGTGGCAGTTACATGACTTTCACAGTTACATGTTCAAAATCATTTTTATATAATGTACACAACCTTGTATTCCTATGATATACTATGAGCTACTTAGTAAAACAAACACTTTTGGGATATATTTTCAGAAAGCTGATAAAATGTTGCTTCAAAGTGCTTGAACAGTAACAGATTTGAGCCAGTAGTGCAAAATATTAAAATATGACAACTGCAGTATTATTTCAAAATAAAATAGCATTTCAATGTGCATTTATATTTTAAGAAAAATTATTCATAAGTGCTGCATATATTATATATGTATCTCTCAGTAATTTCTCTAACTTCATTCATCAAGATTTTATATAAATCAATTAAGTGTACCAAACAAAATTCTGTACTCTAAATGAATGTTTAAATTTCTGATGCTTAATCAAACTTTAAGAATAGTGACAAGTGTCATGGTCACTCTTAACCCAACTGACATGGTTCACAGGTCAAAGGCCATGTTATCATGTTTGTTAACTCACATTCAAATTTTATTGAACTACCATTTTTGAATGTATGTCAGTAAGTCTGATATCAAATTGTAGATTATAATTAAAATTTTAGTATTATACATTAGTTAATTTCTTAATTTAAAAGAAAGAAAATCTTAAATATCAATTTTTGTATGTCACATGGTATGTTGAATGCAGCATTGATTCAAATATGATGTTTGTGATGTCCATATACAAAGTCTATAGTTTTGTATGAATTAGAAATTCAAGTTACCAATATTAACAATATTTGCTGAGATATCGCTCACGTACTGAATTGAATACAGTGGCTCCACTTACCTCTTTCCATTTTTGGAAATGATCCCTGATATATACATAGTTCTCTCTCTCT
>NW_013666001.1:86884-94152 GCF_000517525.1 Limulus polyphemus | reverse complement strand
CTCTCTCTCTCTCTCTCTCTCTCTCTATATATATATATATAATATATGACATGTGAATAACCAATCGAAAGCTCAGAATGTCCCCCTATTGGCTTTTTCAGGAATTTTCATGTTTTATGACATCACCTTGTTCTTTCAATACAAATCTTCAAGGGGATAAGTTAAGTATTTAGTCTGCTCATAATTTCATATTTTTTAAGACCCAAATACAGCTTAATTGTTAAGCTTGATAAATTATAGTGAAATTCTATGGTATTGATATAACAATTTACGAATTTTTAGTTATTTCAAATGTACATATAAAACCTAAAAAAAAAAATATGTTTCACATCCTCCATGTGCAAAATTTTATAAGGCTTAGCAACCTATGACAATCAGCAAACAAGTACACAGGATGTAACTAGAAGATATAATTGTTTACTTTACTATTTTATTTACTTATTTTATTTATTATAATGTATATACATATATTATGTATAATAATTGAAATGTGACTGAATTTTACAAAATACTAGTCCAATAATTAAAACACTGCCAAAACAGGTCAATTGGTAAAGACTAAAGGTCAGTTTTATATTACTGGATAATAAAATGAGTGCACGTGTGTCACGTCATTGTATCTTCTGTATTGTTAGCCAGGCATGGTCGAGAGGTCAATATAATAAAAATAATAAATATATATAAATGTATAATGTTATGAGATTTAAGTTATTTAGTCTAAACATTTATGTTTTCATGATATAATCTGTAGTCATTCTAGAACGAAAAAGGCATAATTTATATTTATTTCCTAATTTTATTTGGTGGTTATGAGATCGGTTAAATCGACCCAACCAATACAGAGATTTGTTAGTGAAAATAACAGATAAAATAAAAAGTTTTTTTATTAAGAAACATTTGATAACTATTTGGACATTATAAAGATTTAGTATGTGAAATTTGAAAATTTTTTGATGTATGAAAGTATTTTTGATCTTAAAATAAAAAATACTTTGCATGTTGGATAGGCAAAATGTGAAAATAGAAAAGGCATAAGAAAAACATTGCTTAACAGACCTTAAGACTTAATAAAAAAAATCTTATGTTTTGCATATGAAAGCCTTGTAATGTTTACTGATAATCTGCCATATTTCGTGAACATATGCTTTCTAATTAAGAAATTATAGGATGAAACGTATAACAAGTAAGTACAAAATGGTTACAAGGTCGGTCTCAGGGACAGAGCTCGTGCTGAAAGAGTTAAGTAGCCAGTCACATGCAAAAGTTCTGTAACTTATAATAAATTTTCTAGTGTTTATGATACATACAAAAAGACAACCAAAAATAATAATAAAACCTTTCTGGTACAAAAATGTTGTATAAAATCAATAAATACTAAAAATTAACAATTCAAACTTCAAGATAATTTCAGGTAATATAAAAATACCTGGCTAAGGTTTAAAACAATTATCAGTGATGATAATAATCTGTTTTTTAATATCTTTTTTCTAGAATGGAAGTCACAAACTTATTTCAAAGTTATTCTTTAAATTCAGTATGAAACCATTTATATATTTTAATAATCTGAAAAAAAACAAAATGAACATAATTACCAAAGATAATGCTTGTTGAACCTAGGAGGAAATAACTTTTTTTTAAATATTTTTTCATTTCAAGTCTTATACCTTCTTATAATAACAAAGACATCTTCAGATAAACTAGTTGTTGAAAGATCCTTTAAACTAGAAATGCGAAATAACACTAACTACATTTAAGTAAGTAACTATGTACCTGCTCCTTCTCTGCTCCCTATCATGGCTTCTACTATGGCATCTATAATGCCAATTGCGACTACGAGATCTACTTTGTCTTTCTTTGCTGCTGCTTCTACGAGAGCGATTTTCTCTGCTCCTACTATCATGATTACTTTTTCCTCTGCTCCTACTTCTATGACTTCTTCTACTGCTTTGGCTTATACTCCTACGACTTCTTCTACTACTTCGGCTGTGGCTCCTGCTTTTTTGACTTCTCTTGCTACTCTTGCTCCTACTACGATGATGTCTTAAAAATTTATAAATGAAGATTAAAAGAACATTCTAAATAAATTCTGTTTTGATCTATGATAAAATTAAAAAGATTCGTGAAACCTGATTTGTTTTTTCAGCATAAATTAACTATTCATTACAAACACTAAAAAGGTTCAAAAATTAAATTTATTAAGTGTGTATTTTATTTTTGGCTCATTTCATCTAGTTTTCAACTGAAAGATAAAAAATGCATATATTACAGAAAATGACAGTTGTCCATGTATCTTAGATGGGGAGACTGATAACTGTAAAACTTTAGCAATTAATTTATGAATTACCAGACAGTCATGCATAATAGTGAGAGACTTCCAATAATCAAAGTACATGGAAACAAGAACAGTCTATGATAAGTAACCTTATCTCTTGGTAATAACTGCTTTCACAAATAGCAAACCTCTACTGATGTGTGAAACTGTGTTGTCATAACTGCTACAGAACAGTTGTTAGCTGCATATGCATGTGTGTGTGAAAAATGACTGAAATACACTCTAGATATTTGCATCAGTTTATTTGTAGCACACACACACACTAGCAGAATTATTAACTTAATTTTAGTTTTGGAAAGAGCAAGATAAAAAAAATTATCATTATCAAAATTTTGTGAAACATTTTGCATTTCATTCCTTGCCTTCACATTCAAATTTTAGTTTTTCAAAGAAAACATGATTCTATACCTTTAACTGCAGAGCAAGCATCAATGCTAATGTATCAAATTTAAAGAACATTCTCAGGCTTACATAATTGTTAAAATTCGGGTATTAACTACATCCTAGTAAAACATTCTGTATGGTGAGAACAGTTAATTTTTTAATGTGTACAGTGAATGCATGAAAATCAAATAATAGATAATATTTACAAATTATGTATACACATTTTAAAATTTTTAAAGCAAATTAACCCTTTCCTGACGGGTTCAGTATAACATGTACGAGTTAAGTATTTATACTATAACTTGTAATGTAGTAAGTGAATCTTCACAAAATTTGGTAGACTTTCAGTAAAGATTACAAGTTTTTCGTACACAAAAAATCAGATTTTTTAAGGAAGTATTTTTATTACAGATTTGTTTGTGAAAATATCGAGTTTGTTTCGTACCAGTCCAAGTGCACAGTGATTTTCATGTTATAACTAAAAAGCTATTGTTTGTCCCAAAAATCTCAAATATTATTTGTGTAATTTCCATAGCCTTCTAAATACATTTGAAACGTTTTTTTTCAGTAAAACTTTATATTTTTTCCGTTATTTTGTCTACCCTAGCTCTATGGGGTCTGTCAATCTGACTGGCCTCGTAACCACCATAAAATATGAGGAAATAAATTTAAATTATGCTTTTTTCATTCTAGAATAACTACAGATTGTAACACAAATGTTTAGTCTCAATAGCTTAAATCTCATAACATTATACATTTATATATATTTATTATTCTTATTATACTGACCTTTCAGCCATGCCTGGCTAACAAAACAGAAGTTACAATGATGCAGCACACGTGAACTCGTGATACTGTATCCAATAATAAAAAACTGGGCTTTACAAGGTGACCTGTCTTGGCTGTGTTGTAGTGGATTAGTATTTTGAAAAATAGTGTCACATTTCTATTATTATACATTATATATGTATATACATTAATATTACTTACAAATAATTTCTTATATTTATTTTTCTTAAAACGTAGAACAGTAAATAAAGTAAATAAAGCAAACAATTATCTTTTCTAGTTACGACTTTTGTACTCATTTGCTGCTTATTGTAGGTTGCTAAGCCTTATGATATTTCTCACATGAAGAATGTGAAAAGAATATTTTTTTAGGTTTTATATGTACATTTTAAATAACCAAAAAAATCATAAGTTACTATATCAATACCATAGAATTCCACTATAATTTATCAAGCATAGTAACTAAGCTGTATTTGGGGCTAAAAAATATGAAATTTTGAGCTCGCTAAAGACTTACCTTATCAACTGAGATCTTGTGTGAAAAGAACAAGATTAACACAATAACACGTCAAAATGGCAGAGAAAACCACTAGGAGGAAATCCTGAGCTTTTGATTGGTTATTTATGTCATATATAGAAGTAAGTGTATATAAGGGAGCATTTCCAAAAATGGAAAGAGATGGGCAGGGGGCCACTGTGTTTGATTCAGTACATAAGCAATATATTAGCAAATAGAAAATATAAGAGGTTCTTATATATTCTAGCTTGTCAATATCAGTGTTTTGAGTTCCTAATTCGTATAAAACTGTAGATTTTGTATTTTGACATCTAATTTGAACTAGTGCTGCATTCAACATACCACGCAACACACAAAAATCGATGTTTTTTTTATATTTACTTTTAAATTATGAAATTGAGTAAGGTATAATACTAAAATTTCAATTATAATCTACAGTTTGATACCAAACTTATTAACACAAGTTGATGAAATAGTAGTTTAATAAAATTTTGTATGCTATTCAACAAATGTGATTACATGGCCTTTCACCTGTGATCTAGTCTAGAAATGGTTAAAGTGACAATGTGACACACAACAAAAAAAAAAAAAAAAATCGATGTTTAGGTGTGTTTTTTTTAATATTTACTTTTATATTGAGAAATTAATTAACGTATAATACTAAAATTTGAATTATAATCTACAATTTGATACAATACTTATTGACATAAATTCATAAAATAGTAGTTCAATAACATTTTGAATGCAAGTCAACAAACACAATCACATGGCCTTTGACACGTGACCTATCATGATTGTGTTAAATTTGAAGTCAGACTATTCTTGGTATGGCATGGCCAGATGGTTAGGGTGCTTGAATTGCAATATGATGGTTGCGGGTTCAAATCCCTGTCCCACCAAACATACTCGCCCTTTCAGCCATGGGGGCATTATAATGTGATGGTCAATCCTATTATTTGTTGGTAAAAGCCCAAGAGTTGGCTGTAGGTGGTGATGACTAGCTGCCTTTGCTCTAGTCTTTCACTGTTAAATTAGTGACAGCTAGCACAGATAGCCCTCATGTAGCTTTGCACAACATTCAAAAACAAATAAACAGACTATTCTTAACTTTTCATTAGACAGACTAAAACACTTAAATTCTAGTAAGAATAGTAAATTACTTGGCGAGATCCAAATGAGCATTATTTTAAGCTTTCTTTGTTCACATACAATGAAATTTGTGTCTTGCATTTATTGCAAAAGTACTCAGTTTATCTGCCACTATCTCTAATTTCTATCTACTGACCAGAGGGTAGTAAGCCAGTCAGCAGCACCTACACCATTCACATCACATCTTATAATGCACCCACAGCTTGATAAGCAGAGAAAATTTTGTGGTATGACATACATTTGAACCCAGCCTGCCAGCTCCAAAATCCAAAGTTTTACTACAGAGCCAACCCTTTCTCCCACATATGATGGAATATTCCTGTACTTCATTGCTAATATTTATAACATTTATGGTACAAGAAAATGCTTTATATATAACATTTCAAACAAACCAATGGGAGATTATTTTTAATTATTACAGATTTGCAAAAGTCTAGTCTCGCATAAGTAATGCCTATGGATACTAATGAAAAGTGTCCAATGTAGATTGCATAATTTATCCTCACAAATGAACTGGCATTTCAAAACACTTAACCATTTATTTGTGCATTTTGCACATATCAGGCTTCTGGTCAAAGAAAGGCATTCATATTCAGTTTGACAAGACCATAAAGGTTAAAAAAATTTTATAGGAACAAATTATGTTTTTATTGCAATAAACAAACTTTCATTCTTATTTTTTTGTTTCTTAATAATACCAGCATAACAAATATGCATAGCACAAATACCATCATAATCATTCATACAAACCTTTTGTTTTCTTTATCAGACACTGAGCATTCTGATGATGTGCCACACTGAACCTACATAAAAAATATATTATTAAATTAAAAATAAACATAAATATGGTTCATATAAAAAGCTTTGAACTAATTCTAGAAATTCGTTTTGATAAAATTCCAAAATCTGCTGAAATAAAATATCTTCAATTTAAATACTCACACAGAAGTTCAAGAATTACTCCTCCCATGTAACATTTGTCAGTTTGTTTAATAGAAAATACTACACAGATTTATCATCATGAAAAGGCTGTATGCTGATCATGATAAAACTTTAAAAATTAAGACTGATAAAAAAAACTGTTTCAGATTGCTATTTGTACCTTTTAGCAAAATAAACTTAAACACACACACATGCAGACACTCCAAATTACAACTTTGGCAGGTAGCATGGTATAGATGCCAGCTGTAAGAAACTATTTTCAGTGTAAAAGAATCGTAAGTTATAAAAAGAGTACATGTGTGATTACTCCTCCAATCCTTTCATCTAACGAATATTTATCATATCTATTTAACAAAACAGCAGAGCAATCAAGCTGTTTTATTATTTTTTTACATATATAATTAATTTGTGAAAAAATTTCAGGCATTATTGTATTAACCCTATTGCCCCGGGTATCCTTTCCTGTGCATGACACAAGGTTTTAGTGACTTACATTCAAAATTTTATTGTATTACTTTTTGTTTATGTTATACCAATTAGAATAGCATAAAATCTTAACTTATAATCCATATTTTAATAGTATACAAGTTTTAAGTTCTTAATTATACAAGGGAATATTTAAAAAAATCCTTAATTTCCACTAGTGTGACCTTCATGACACATTTTGTCTTAGCATGTTATCATCCATATTTTATCCATCACCCCTCGAAAATGTACAAAATTAAACATAAATTACTCTCTATTAAATCATTATTGCTCAGACAAACCATAATTTTTATAGTCTTCAATTTTATTTGGTTAGATAGCTGTTGAAAAGAAAATCAGACCCCTCCTGCCACACCCACCTGGCACATACTCTTTCACAATTCGTTGATAGTTTTGTCTTACATTTCAATATACATTACCTATAACCAATAGAAACTCAAGGTTTTCATCTATTAAATGATGTATTGTATAACATTGTATTCTAGAATATCATCAATTTCACTAACAGTACAAGATTAATTCCCATGGGAAAGTTAAGGACTAGCTTGGATGAATTTGTAACAGCTCTTGTTGCATAGTGAGAAAGCCAGGAAAATTTTGAGAAGTGAATAAGTCTACTTTTTGCATGTTATTAGTCTAAATTCTTTGGTGCATTATTTAATTAAATAA
>NW_013666001.1:85096-85939 GCF_000517525.1 Limulus polyphemus | reverse complement strand
AATAAATCAAACGCAGTGGCACCCACCCACCTCTTTCCATATTTGGAAATGTTCCCTTACATACACTTACTTACTATATATGACATGAATAACCAACTGGAAACTTAGAATGTCTCATTAGTGGCTTTCTCAGCCATTTTAACAGATTTGGCACCATTCTTTCTTTTAAACCAAGATTTCAACTGATAAGGTGTCTTTAGTGAGCTCAAAATTTCATATCTTTTTAGACTAAAATACATCTTAGTTACTAAGCTTTATAAATTACAGTGGAATTCTAAAGTATTAATGTAGTAATTTATGATTCTTAGTTATTCAAATGTATATATAAAACCTCAAAAAAATATTTTGTTTCATATCCTCCATGTGCAAAATTTTTAAAGGCTTAGCAACCTACATCAAGAAGCAACCAAGTACAAAGGTCATAACTAGAAGAGATAATTGTTTGCTTTACTTCTTTATTTACTGTTCTAAGTTTTAAAAAAAATATACATATATAATGTATAATAATTGAAATTTGACTGTATATTACAAAATACTACTCTACTAAAACACAGCCAAGACAATTTACTTTGCACAGAACAAAGGTCAGTTCTATGTTATCTGATACGATAACATGAGTGTACATGTGCCCTGTCATTGTAACTTCTGTATTGTTAGCCAGGCACGGCTGAAAGGTCAATATAATAAAAATAATAAATATATATATAAATGTATAATGTTATAAGATTTAAGCTATTTAGTTTAAACATTTATGTTTTTGTGTTATAATTTATGTTCATTTTAGAATGAAAGAGGCATAATTTATATTTATTTTCTTAATTTTTTATGGTAGTTGTAAGATCA
>NW_013666001.1:77242-84076 GCF_000517525.1 Limulus polyphemus | reverse complement strand
ACCTTAAGACTTAATAACAAAAATTGATATTTGCCGTATGAAAGCATTATAATGTTTACTGGTAATTTGACAAATTTCATTAACATTTAAAAGTTATAGCTTGAAAACTATTATAAGCTCAAAATGGTTATGAGGTTGGTTCCAGGGACCGAGCCCGTGCTGAAAAAGTTAATAGAAAGACTACCCAATTTCTTGAAGATATTCCCACTATATTGAGAGTTATAAGTATTAAATCTATAAAGACTTTAAACGAGTACAAGGTCACGTGGTCGGTCAAATTGACCAAGCCTATATCAATTATGCTGTATTTTATATACATGCATATTCATAGAGGTTGAGAACTGCGATCAAATGCCTCATCCTTTGGATGTGGTATTGCTTCATATCTCGACCTCTATGACATAGACATCAATGATCTACATAACTTAACTTAAACCATACCTGGAAAAAGTAGTGTGGTACAAAGTCAAGTGAGAAATAGCATTTGTGTACTTAAAGGTACTGAATGTAAATAACATGTACCTTGAATATTAATTAAAACACTGAAAATGTAGTGAACAAAAAATGGTACTAGCCTACAAAAATAACACTTTGGCATGAACGAAGGTGATAGGGCTGTACTTATGTCAATAATGAGAAAATAATTATTAAACAAATAAGCTGTAAGATATACATTCAGGGTTATGAAACAATAAAATATATTTCAAATTAAGCATGGAGCTTTCACAACTTTATAAAAAAAAATCAGGACTGTAATTGTTGCAGAAGTTTTCATAATAATCTTTTCTTCTAACAAAATACTAACAAGCTAAACTTTTGCTCTCTATTTGAGTTGCCAATGAACTGGAAGCAATATTCAGACATATGGTTGAAAAGAGCAACAAAAGCTTTAAATACATATTTAAATTACTAGCCTAAGACTTCTCAAAGCTGAGATATTGGCGATTATCTCACACCATGACAACTAAGGTTGAAAAACAGGGATTAACTAAAATTAATAAACTACGTTTGTATTGATATTATGAGATTCAAATTACTTTTGTTTTGTTCAAAACTATTTCAATTTTCTTATGAGTGCTATATTATGCTCAGAAAAAAAAAAACTTACAAAATTCACAAACAATGATGTTTTTATTTGGAGCACACTGAACTAACCAAAATCTAAGTTTTAAATTTTTATATCTAAAATTAATAAATAAAACCTTTTTATTATATAAACTTCTACTCTGAAGGAGTTGAAAAGAAATGTATAGAAAATCAATTAATATTTATTTTATATAATATCTTTAGTTTAATAGCACCCATCAAGGCACTAGAATTAAGCTATTCTCTTACTTATTAAAAGAACACTACAATATCCACTTTTTCATTAAAATTTCACACTCAAGCACCCTTAGTAAGAACTTGGAAGTTGGAGAGTGTTATGTTTAGGGAAGCATTGGTCATGTCTAGAAAAGACTTTTTTGTTCAAAAAATTTGTGACTGTAGAAACATATTATTAGCAGATGTTCAAAGTGTTCTTATTGCATTCTACTCAGTCTGTAATGTGTTGAAAAGCTTATAAATAAGTATTGTCAGTTTATATCGAAGTTCTGCTTGTGATCTTAGGCCTACAACTTGTGTCAAGGTAAACGTAGTTTGTTAAAAATGTTATCGAAGAAATACATTAATTTATGTTACATGGACTAATTTTGGCATTATTTTTACCAAATAATACAATAATAGTCCACTCAACAACAGAAGAGAACACAATACAAGAAAATAGTCTTTTGCACTAACTTACAGAAAACAATCACGAATAATGCTCTATACTTCAAGCAATAAACATACTGGGACCCTGCTATTACATAACCTGTTATAGCAGGGAACTTGGTACAATACGAGTCCTTCTTAGACCCCAAATTTTCATTTAAATATATTTTTTCAGAAGGTATATCCAGTCTTTTTCAAATTGTGTCAAAAACTGTTAAAGTATAAATGCTCCACAATTGACAAAACTTTTTTCAAAAGTTTTTTATTAACTGTTGTATTATCAGTTACACCTTCATTGTTATTTCAATAATAAATTTTTGATAATAAAACATGTAGTTAGATTTAGAATCAGCCAATGAAATTTCCCCGTCATTCATTTTGTTAACAGAAGTCAGTTTACATCAGGTCAAATAGTTTATCCATTTATGAGGTCATTTCAGTCAGTGTATCTGTAGTTCTGTATTATTCTGTCTACTGTCTTGGCACTTTTGAAAGGAACTCATAATATGGTTTCACCTATAACATGGTCTCAAGAAACAAACCTTATGGGCCACATTATAGCAAGGCCCCAGTGTATGCATAACTACATCACCAGTATTTATAATGAATAGGAACATGGTTCCTTCATTTGAATTATTATTGCACCCTCAGAGAATTTTTCTGATTTCTGATAATTATTGCAAAAAATCTCAATAGCAAAACCTTCATGACATATTAAAACTGGCATCAAAGTACTACTCTGCCATATTTTCTATGTTTGATATGAGATCACACACACACAGCCACTCAACTCACTAGATTCCTTCACTACTTTTAAAGTTCTCATGAATTACCAATTAACAAAAGAATTCTAAAATCTATAACATTAGAATACTTTATTAATTTCATGATTGTTTTTGGAATGAATTATGAAAAGTTACTTAACCATTCAAGAAGTATAACAAACACAAGAAATGAATAGAGCTGTTGAAAATATTTTATCATAAAATAAGATGAGAAAAAAAGCATCAAGATAGCTTCAAAGGAATTTGTAAAGTAACTGTCAATCCTTCAAAGCTCCAAGTTAAGTTATTGAAGTGTTATTACACCTATTTGTAGAGCTGGGTGATTAACTTGATTGATATAATCGATTACCTATGAAATAACTGATTAATCAAAATCATGATTAAATCAATTAACGTCAAAAAAATAGTCAACTAATCCAAACTAATTCCAACTAAGTAATCGAAATATTGCCTTTATGATTTCTCAATATTATTTTGGGGTAATTGAAGAAAATGTATGCTTCCATTTATTACTATATTCAATTATTCCAAATATCCAAGTCCCATGTGGGAATAATTGATTCGTTGAATGTAACTGCATTGACGTCAACATCCTTTGTACACTATTGGAAAGTAAGAGGTAGTATTTTGGGACGTAGACTGTATTCTAGATTTATTATTTTTGTGTTGTTGCTTAGAAATTTGAAATACAGTAGGTTTGGGAACAACTCCTCAGATATTTTAGTATGGTGTTATTTAAGAATTGGTGTAAATTTATGAAAATGAATACAAATAGGTAGGGCTGGGTAGAATTTGATAACAGATTAATAGCCAGGCTTATTAAGATGGGTCTACAAGACAGAGCAGAACATTGTAAGAAATGTGATAATGTTCAATTTTATAATGAACAAAAATAAAAACTAATTTATAAGTTTAAGTAACAAAGTTTTTATTCTACAAGTAATATTTCAATAACAAGGTCTCGTATGTCATTTGTTTCATTAACAAAAAATTGACAGAAAAACATTTATTAACATGTGAATACTGTGCATTGCCAATTACTTTTAGATGCCATTCAATTCAAATGATAAATTCAAGAATCACTTTGTTGTACATACATAAGTAATACAATTCAGAATTACTATATTTTAATGAAATCTCTCATTTTCATATATCCTGATTCAGTGATAAGACCATGTGCCTTAGGCCAAATTATTATATTATTAAAACATTCAATGAAGATTCTTCTTCATAGCCTTTTTATTATAAATTGTTCATTGCCACCGTCATGGTTGAAATTTGACCTTTAAGATTTGAACTTACACACACACTTTTATTTAGTCAAGTAATGTTAGTGTTACATGAAAAAGTCATGATTTTTGCTATGAATAAAATCTTGACGAGTTAATCTTTCCTACGTGACACAACTTATAGCAAGTTATTAAATTTCCCATTTACTACTTTAATAACAAAATGAAAAACAAATAAAATTTTTTTAGCCATGGCATAGTGGCTCATGGAAGGGCTCCAAGTTCGTTAGGGTTTTTTTTTCCCCCAAGTACAAACTTTTACCTCATAGCTCTGTCATCTCTTGACCAACTTGAGATCTAATACAGTTTGAACTCAGGAAGTCAAACCCTTTCCATTGATGTATTGGACCATGCCCTAGGTCTCATAGATTAATTTATTCTAATCCTGCATAAAATAATTTAAATTTGAGGGTAGGCTAGTAGAGATCCTGCTAAGTAATACAATTGAATCGGGTATACACCTAGTATTGCTCGTGCAACAAAAATATGATTAATAAAAAGGAAAAAAAGATCTCATAGATTAATTTACTCTAATCCTGCCTAAAAGAATTTCAAGTGCCTCTGCTATTGAGAATTATCTTTTGTATTAATATAAATTCCATTGTCGCTTATTCAAGCAACGTAAATTACAAAATATCAAAACCACTAACCCTAACTAATATTTCCTGCTCTTCCAGGTTTTTAGCCATGGTTGAGTGGCTCATAGAACAGTTCTGCATTTATTTTTGTTTTATTTTCATGTACAAACTTTTAGCTCATAGTTCCACCATCTCTTCACCGATTTCAGATCTAATTACAGTTTTGGACTCAAGAAGTCACACCCTTTCAACTGATGCATTTGGCCATGCCCAAGGTATAATACATTAATTTATTCTAATCCTGCCTATAAGAATTTCAATTTGAAAGTAGGCTGGTAAATATCCTGATGATCAATAAAATGCTTGGTATTGCTGGCACACAAAAATATAGCTAATAAAAATGGAAACAAAGCTCTCACAAATTAACTTACTCTAATCCTGCCTAACAGAATTTCAAGTGCTACAGCTATTGAGGATTCCCTCTTGTTTAATTTTAGTATAAGATTATTTGAATTTCCCAACTACTTGTCAATGAATCAGGTAACCTACAAATCTTATGTTTGTTGCTTAGCTCTAGTACAAATAATTCACGATCATTAGATATTAGAAGTATATGTTAAAAATAATTAAATTCAACAGTTTCTTATAACACTTAGCAAATTTAAAACTTTGAAAACAGCAACATAATTTGAACATGTTCTAAAAGCCTTAAATATATCCTTTCTTGTAATAACATTGCAGAAAACAAGATCAGCCTTATTTGACTTCAATTAGGTGCTAAACTATTTTGAAGTGTATGTATCCAAAAATAATTAATAAGAACCAATTTTCCCAGTCTGTAGAATAACACTGTATAATAACAGTAGCTGTTTAACAGCTACTATTTATCATTAAAAGTTGAGAATGAGCCAATAAGAAAACATCAGCTAATTATTGATTAATGTTACTAATAATTGTCCAATTCCAATTAATAGGGTAATTTGCTTTTCCTTGTATTAAGTAATCCCTTCAGTGAACACCTTTGAAACTTCATAAAATGCAGTCAAATTCATTACAATCCTTCCAATTCATTTCCATGCTAGACCATAATCTGTCTCATATTGTGTTAAGCCTAAGCCTGACAATTTAGTGATTTGACAGAAAATATATGTAACAGAAAATTTAGAAATATCAACTAATTCTGCTTAATTAATTTCATAATACAACAAATGAACTTCAAAATAACTAATAGGGACATCCCTAATCATATTCGAACAAAATAAGGATAATTATTAAAATTTTAACATATGTAAAGTTCACTAAAAATACATAAAAATACTTCCTACAGGTGGCTAAGTATGTTATAAAGTGAAGGAAAGAGTATTATGTGATAGATTTTACTTCTTACTAGAAAGTTCAGTGTCAAATAAAATTGAAAGAATATTTTCATTCTGATAAATAAGCAAGCTCAGCATAAAAAAAGAAGCCTTGACTAAAATAATGCATCTTAGATGTTAAATGAATGTAGTTATGGAAGATTGTGATATACATTTTAATTACTAATCTATAAAAGCTTCTGCTTTCTGTGTATTATTTTAAGACTAACAGAACTACTGTAAGAGTAGATTTTAAATGGTTAACATAAAACAGTTTTTGATTAATTATATCAATAAAAAGTACAAAATATAACATTAACTTCACCAGTCTTTACTTCAAACCTTTTAATGACATCTGTATATCCAGTAGCTAATGCTGAACCAAACACATTTTGCTGAGACATCCAACTGTTGTCAGATGATTTAGTAAATACTGTGTACATAATAAAAGCAACAAAATTTAAGCTTTGACATTAAGTTTAATTTTGTTCTAGAATCACATCTAACTGTGGCAACAAGTTAGTGAAAGAAACTGACTTTATTACATAAAATTTCAATTCAAGAAACTATGTATTACATCAAGAGATAACTCACCTTTTTATATGGAGCCTCCAACATTGCCTCAACATCTACATCAACTTCACCCATATCTTTGTCACCTACATGTGAAATTAAAAACAGCTTACAAAACAAAGCTCAACAAGACCAATGTTTTTGTTGTGTGGATCTTTAAAGGAATTCACAAGAAAACATCAATTATTGATAAACCAAACATTTTGCATAGCCAAAACATGCACCTTTAATCTTCCAAATGATTGCAGAGTAATTATCATAAACATGTATTCAACATAAAGCAATATATCTGCTGAAAGCTGTAACTAAAATGAAGTTCTTTTGAAATAAGTGTGACATCTCAAACTTTAAAAAAAATCTGACTTTCAAAAGCTGTAAGGCATTTGGTTGCTTGGTGTTTTATGGCACAAAGCAACAAGGCTATCTGCACCAAACAACCAGTAAAAATAGTAAAAGTAAATTGAAGTAAAATCTAAAAATAAAGTGAGTTAAAACCAAAATA
>NW_013666001.1:74565-76830 GCF_000517525.1 Limulus polyphemus | reverse complement strand
AATCAAATTAAAAAGACCAATTGTTCTTAAAAAATTGAAAATACAATCAAGTTGAACAGTGTCACCATCGCCAATAACACTGTCCAATGTCAGGGGTAAACCCTTACAAAATACATGTCTAAAATGGTGTTGCCGCTCACAGTCATAACGACGGCACAACAGTAAAATGTGGGCTATTGTGACTTGAGTGTCACAAAGACAAGCCAGGACAATTTCCTCCTTCCGATTCCATACAGAAGCAAGATGGCCAAAGAGCAACAGAAGGTTTGGTCTCGAAAAGCTTGTTATGATGTTGCTCACCCCAAGTCGACTGGCAACTGGCGTGAGGCCACACCTTGAATACAGGACCACAGTCCATGTATGGGACAGGCACAGCCATGATGGCGGCAGAGCAGACAGACTTAGCTGCAGTGTCAGCGAGCTTGTTCCTGCAAATACGGACATACCCAGATATCCAGAAAAACTGGATGGAAATGGAGACAAATGGACCAGTTGTTATTGAATATCAATGAGAACAGGGTGAGAACGAATGTTAAGTGATTCCAGGGCCAGTAGAGAGCTAAGAGAATCAGTGTAAATAGTACAATCACTGTACTGAATCGCCTCTACACGGCAAGACAAATAACATACAACTCGGCAGTGAACACAGAAAATGTAGAAGGGGATCCTGCAAGCAACTAACGAGCCACAGCAAATCATGGCAGAGCCTACAGAGTCATCCGATTTTGAACCATCTGTGTAAATAGGAAGAGAAGAATGGCTCAAAAGATATTCAGCAAAAAGATGGTACTTTCAATTGGGAGTATCCACCTTCCACAGATGACTCAAGGAAAGGTCATAGGCAGGGATGGTAATAAGCCATGGCAGAATGGGCTGATCATTGGGGACAGCAATGTCATCCAGTAATGTCAGACCCAATTCAGCCAGTTGTGCCCGGGTAAGAAAGCCAAAGGAAGGAATTGCAGACTGTCTGTTCTGAAAGAGCACAGCCAACCGTAGAAGAAAGACACATTCCCAGGTGGGATGCTGTGGTACGGTTCGAAGCTTGATAGCATATTGTAGAGAAAATTGTAAATGACTGAGGTGAAGAGGAGGTTTGTGGGACTCAGTGTACAAACTCTGGACTGGAGAAGTGTGAAAATCCCTGGTGCAGAGCCGAAGCCCAAGATGGTGAACGGGGTCCAGCATCTTCAAGGCCGAGGTCCTCGAAGAACCATAGACCAAAGACCCATAGTCCAGTTTGGATCGAGTCAGGGGCACAATAGATCCTGAGCATAGAACATCGATCCACTACCCAAGAGGGGGGGGAATTGGGGTGGAGACCCCCGTTGGTGGCAAAAATGCATGCAAACGGTTTTGGAAAAAGAAAATGTAAAACTGTTTGCAGTGGTCCACGTCACCAAGCGATTAAGGGAAGTCTGCTAGTGACTTTTAAAATCTTGTCCCATATGGTTTTGGAAGTGGTGGTAGAAGAGATGTTAGTAGTGAACTTAATCCAAGACTCCTTTTGGCTTTGATGTCAAAGCTGCTGAGCATGGGCACGGGCCTGCTGATAAACTATGCGGTTATAAAGAGGAAGGTATCCCAGGCCCGTTTTTGAGCCTTCTGTGCCTCTTGGCAGGCAGGACTCCACCATGGATGAGGATACCATGGGAAATGTATCGAGGTCTTAGGAACAAAGCGAGCAGCTGCCTAGACGAAACAGTCAGTTACTGCTGCCACACATTCATCTATTGATGGCAGACAGACAATGACAGGATCAAGTTCAGGGAGAGTGGTGAAAGAGAGCCAGTCAGCCTGGTCTAACTTCCATCGTGGCACTCGGGTCAGGTGGCATCATCCATGGCCAACCTCTCTCAAAACAAAAGCAAAATGATCACTGCCCTGTGGGTTACTGTCAACCATCCAATAAAAGCAGGAGAAAAGTGAAGGGGAGCAGATCGAGAGATCTATGGCAGTGAAAGACTGACTAGGTGCATGAACAAGATCCAGTATTGAAGATAGAAAGGTTGTGATCTGAGAGCAGATGCTCATTGAAACGACCCCTCCCATCAATAGCAGCACCACCCCAGAAGGGTTTGTGTCCATTAAAGTCTCCCAGGATTAAAAAGGGAGATGGCAACTGTTCAATGAGAGCATCAAGGTCCATTTGATCATATGTCTCACCAGGAAACAGGTAGAGAGAACAGTGATAGTACGACCCAAGGAAACACGGATGGCTACAGCCTCCAAGGGTGTATCGAGCGACACAGATAAGGAGGACAC
>NW_013666001.1:72479-73578 GCF_000517525.1 Limulus polyphemus | reverse complement strand
GTAGATTATAATTCAGATTTTAGTATTATATGTTAGTTAATTTCTTTATTTAAAAGCAGATATTAAAAAACATAGCTAAACATCAATTTTTGTGTATCAAATTACCAATATAACAAGCTAGAATATATAATAAAAACCTCTTATCTTTTCTATTTGCTAAGCTATCACTCATGTACTGAATCAAACACAGTGTAAATACAGTACATTTTTGTAAATGCTCCCTTATACATACTCTTACTTCTATATATAACCAGACATTCATAAAATAGTAGTTCAATAAACTTTTGAAAGTCTACAAACGTGATGACATGCCCTATGAACCTTGACCATAGGAATTCCCATAACAAGAAGGTTAAACAACAATATAATTTGAAAATGTCAAATTACTACATGAGTAACAATACTAGTCAAGGCTAATTAAAGTACTGAAGTCATACCAGCCAAGAAGGTCATACAAAGCTTTCTGTGAGCTTGTCTGTGTATATAAACAGTAGTCGATTGCATGGCCAAGTCATAACAATAATAACAAGATCAAAATTCAAAAGTATTTACTTCTTAATAAAATAAAAAGACCAGCAGTGGGCCCAAAACAGCAAACATCATAACAGACTAGGCAGTAGTTCTAACACGTCATTGCAAAACTCATAATATGGGTGCTTACAAGCATCAGTATAATAGGACTTTTCACATATGAAGGACTGTATTATTAAATGCTCTTCTTATTCTTGAAAATCCATAAGGAACTAGATCAAGAATGAAGTGTTAAAAAATATAGATCTAACACTAATGTCTTTTGACAAATATAATTAATTATAATAATACTTTGTCAGCTTGGAAAAGGTGTTTACACCACAACAATTATTAAGAACTATAATCATAAAAGAAGTTTTTCTAGAAACATATCACCAAACTAAGTTTTATCACTTTCTTTGATTTGAGTTTCTGATGAACTAGATATGCCAATATTGGCTTATACAGCTGAAAGGAATGGAAACAAAGCTTTCATTACATGGTTATAGATCACTTGCCTATGACTTCTCAAAATCAAGATATTGCATTTACATCACAAAATGTCAACTGAGATTAAGAAAGAATAACT
>NW_013666001.1:60392-71503 GCF_000517525.1 Limulus polyphemus | reverse complement strand
CAAAACATTATTTTTAACATTAACATACTGTTTTAAGATCCCACCTTTAGTCTTTTCATACAAGATTAGTAAAAAGTGTTTATGTTATAAGGGAGGAAGCAATCATCAAAAAAAGCATAGAAACAAGTTGAATCAAAATGCAAATATTATATTTTCAGGTCTACAACTAGGGGAAAAAAAACAAACAAACAAGGATGAAAATAGTGTCTACATTATTTTGTCAAGCTATAAATCCCTATTTTGACTCCATGTCTAGAGCACTTATCAATGTTAATGGAGTCAAAATAGGGATTTGTAGTTTTAGAAAATGTTGACACTATTTCTAACCTTGTTGTATTTACTTTTTTTTTTCAAGAGTCCCTAGTTGTAATCTTGAAGATATATTTCCATTTGGATTCAACTTTTCTCTACTCTACTGATAATCCCTATACCCACTTTTAAGTTAACAATTTTTACTAATCTTGTTTCTTAAGCTTTTTTATGTCCATTTGTGGAGAATAAATTTTAAGTTACAAATATAAATATGCATTCAATTGAATGTTACATGTTTTTCAATAGTTCACCACTGCATTGGCTTTTTTTTTCCACCATAATGAACTTATTCAAAATAAATAACAAGTGTATAACAAAAATAAACTCATGTACTGGTATGCAACTACAACAAACAAAATGTAAAGTTGTTCTAAAAGGATTCATCATTGTTTATATTGTATATTTCTCATTTAGGGGGATAATTCCATGGGCCACCACACCAGCAGCTTGGAAGTGTAATTGATAAGGACTTTCTTACTCCAGTGGGGGTAGGATGAAGGCTCCCAAATGTTATGATATCTCACTCCAAAGCTACAACATCCCCTCTGAAAATCCCGTGCAAAGATGAAGTATCTTTTTGGAGGATTACCGTCAACTACATCTGCAGAACAACACCACTCCACCCACAGCTGAATGGATTCATCATTGTTTATATTGTATATCTCTCATTTAGGAGGATACTTTCATAGTCCACTATCCTAGCAGCTTCGAACTGGAAAGTGGTAAGGACTCTCTTACTCCACTGGAAGAAATGGGGGGAAAATGCAGTGGAGAGTCCAGAGGGGACAATGCAGTGGATGACAACAAAACCCAATTTTTTAAAAAACAGACCAAACCCAATTTATTCAGTCTAAGGAATAACATGGATGAGCAGCAGTCAACTTCTGCTTTACCCATAGGTTAATACAGTACAGAATGGACATGTTTATGAAGCAAAGATATTGGAAGGAATACACTATGAGTAATTTTGTTCAACCTCTCATCTCTAGTTTATGCAATTGTAATGAACAGTGTGCATTTTGTGGCCATGGAAATTATGAAAGTGAAGTCAATATAGTCTTACAGTGCAAGTTTTAGTACAATTCTAAGTGATTGAAGTATACCTGAATAGGCACCACACACTACAGAGCAGGATCTTAGACAAAACATGAGACAGGCCCCTGAAAAATAATATATATAACAAAAGAAAGAACACTACCTCGTTATGGTTTCACCAAAGAGTGAAGAATGGTGACAGATAGAAGACAGTAACCCAATGAGGAAGAAATAGCAACCAAAACAAATAATTGGAGATGAATGTATGAGGTATATATCCAGTACTTGACAGATAAAGTACCTCCAATAGATGACGGGGTTGAGACATTGGTAAAAGGTAAGGTGCCTGATTGAAATGAAGACACCAGGAATTAATTACAGGAAGAAAGAGACAAGGAGTAAAAGGCCAATCAAATCACAAGCCAAACCCAATGGGTAAGGGGGGAAGGAAAAAATTACAAACAGAGGAGTGGGTTAAGAGAAAGAAACTGTAGGAAAGGAGTCGACAGAAATAAGTCTTGAAAGCAACGAAGCAATCAGATCATGTACAGGATAGAGGTCATTCGAATCTGAGAATAAAGGTGGAAGATGGCAAGAAACAAAAATGACAAAAAGAATATCCACATGAGCCCCCAGGGAGTAGGTATGTAAAATCAAATCAGAACAAAAAAAACCTATCAAGTTTAAACAGCCAAAGAAACCAGATCAAAATTATGACTTCTCAAAATCAAGATATTGCAGTTACATCACAAAATGCCAACTGAGATTAAGAAAGAATAACTGGCTACAATTCTTAAACTACACTTCTATTCAAGTTACAGGGTTAAAATACACAGTATTCTCTTCAAAAAATATTTGAATCTTCTCCTAAGAGTACCATATTATGCTCAGAGAATTTAATTATGTATATAATTAAATAAAGTTTTTATTGAATTACTTTCATCTATGCTGTATTATTTTTAAAAATGCATGGAAGAATGACTACAAATTTACTTTCTATAATTCTTTAGTTCGATAATACATATTTGCTCACAGGTCAAGGTTGATCTAGTCAAGTGCCATAAACTAGAAGTATTACAATGGAACTGGTATCTGGTGTAAAAGCAGAAATTAACTAATACTTCATTTACAATATCAGTCAACCTTTCGGTATTCAACACATATTGCAGTCAATTAAATCATATGTTCAATGTTTGTTTTACATTTGATTTCCAGGAACCAGCAAATACTTATCTTGCTGGCATACATACATAACTCCAAACTCCCAACAGAAACAAAAATTTGACTGATTTTTCAGGTCAAAGACAGTATGTAAACACAAATATAAAATACATACTTACCACATATGCGGTTACTACATTTACATTCCATCATCATGCAACTATACTGTATGTTGTGCAGGTAACCTGCATCAACTTCTGCCTAGATATAACAATGTGATGAGTAGCTGGTACAAAGATTATACCATTTTTTAACCTATACCAACGGATTACTGAACTCTGGAAAATAAAGATGAGTTTGAACTATATTCCACTATAACTTTCATTTCATTGTAAAACCAAAGTAGGCTAATATGAGACTAAAATTCATATTAATCAATGATTTGAAGTTTATCAAAACTACTTACAATAAAAATATATCTAAGAATTTATATTTGTTTCATGATTTACACATGAATAGAAAAGTAATGGGATTTCTCAAAGAAAAACTACCAAATCAGTCTGTATAATATTAGTTTAAATTTTTTTGGACAGCTATTTGAATATGTACAATTAACTTCTGTGTCTACATTTGTAAAATGGTGACCTTCAAATGTCAAAATGCCTTTTGCCACCATTTTTTCTTATGATACAAAAGTCAATATAACGAACACATACATCAAAAAAGAAAAAAATGCACTACCAAAAAATTTCATGAAATTGATTAGGCAAGACAGCTTTTTAAAACCATTGTATGTTTTAATGTATAATTTTTTCCAATGATATTTTTAAATGTTTCATGATAATAAATTAAGACACACAAAATTTAAGATGCTTAATGTTCCATTTGGTACACAAAGTTTATGAATAATTCACTTGAACAGCTTGCCAAGTGGAAAAGTAGAAGATACAGATGACATTTCAGCAGCATATATTTGTGCATAACATGCCTATGTATTGATACAAACTATAGGTGATAACAAATCTAATATTTTAGGTACATTCTATAAGCTACTCCAAGGCTTTGAAAATAAATAAGCATCATGTAAAGAAATAAAGACTTGAGCTTGTTTTCTCCAATGCACTTAAGAACAGTTAGCAATTTGACTAGAGATATTTAAAATTATAAAAAATTGAATAATCTGCTGATAAATTGTCTGTTTTAGCAGTGGAATGTAAAGGTTGAAAATGCTAACTTAATTACTAAGGGAAATAAGTTCAAGCTTACAAGACACAAAGTTGAGTTTTTATAACAGTTCATCTCTGTTTGAAGATAAAAAGCTTGAGAGAGAGATTCATTATTACAGTGTGTTTGTGTGTGTATAAGAAGTTAGGTTATATTCATCATCTTCTGAGGTTCCTTATGAATTTTAGATAGAAAACAAGTGATTTCTCCTAATCTGTTTAGCCTCTTTCTTTACAATGATGTAGCAATAGCTCATAACAATCACTTGACTCAAGATAATATGACATTGTAAGATACATTCTTAATATTTTAATTTAGATGTTTATTTACTAAAGGAAACATCTCATGATGTCATCATAAGATTTAGAAATTTCATGAAAGTTAAGGCCTAAGTATAATCTAAAAGGTTCCAGTATATGTGGATATGAGAGTACTTAATCAATACCAGTGAATTATGGAGTTATTTATTTCACTGAGAGTTAATGAGAATCCATCTATGATTCAGTTAGTCAACAATCAGTCAGCACATTTGTTATTGATCAATTTGTGAATAAATTTTCCAAGCAACTTTATTTGTGAGTAGTAGGTATACATTAATCTAGAGTTTCTCTTCAAATTTTGTTAACAAAGATAGGCCTATCAGTAAGCATAATTTGTGACAAACATTACTGAAGAAATAAATTCAATATTATTCTGCAGATTGAATGTAATATTATTTTTACCAAGTAATCCAAAAAACTCACCCACTGATACTGGTGTCAGAGCAGGATTATTTTGGTGAAAATGAAATATAGTGATGCTACTATAGCGTGCAGTCTACAAAGATATTTACACTATAGCATGCGGTCTACACAGATACTATCATCATCGTTTTAATGATTCACTAAAACAATTTCTTGCTAAATTATTTATATCTAACCACGTTTATGTTCAGCAAATATAATTATAATTGTGCTAGTTTTGATTGTTGGAATTTATTTCATTCCGATTATATTTGCTCCAAAAAACGTTATGTAATGGTATTTTGAACTTTAGTAGTTCAAAAGCATTTATAATAAATGACACCAATTGTAAATAAATGAAAGTTAAAATGGTGATGATGATAGTATCTGTGTAAAATGCACACTATGATGTAAATATCTTTGTAGACCGCATGCTTTAGTAGTACCAATAAGAAACTTCAAGATGACAACAAAGGCATGAAGTGAGATCAAAAGTTTGCTCGATACAATGAAACAGTAAAAAGAAAAGCAAAACATGACAAAGCATTAAAAGATCAAGAAATTTAAAAAGATAATTAAAAGGAAGATGTAATATTCGAAGAAGAATGAAGAAAAAAATCTGATTGAAGACAACATTGATGAATCTGTCGGAGATGTACATGAGGATTACAACATGAATGAAGAAGTACAAAAGGACAACCACAACATACAGAAAGACTAATGGACAAAATGATAAATGAAATCAATGAGGTACAAAAGAACATCAATGACCGAACAATATAAATGGAAACTGCAAGACCAAACCAGCCACACCTCTTTTTGTATCCACAAAGAATTCCAACCTGAAACACCATTTACAATAAAATACAGCAGAAACTATTTGCTCTGCACCGGTTATAATTACTGCTGTGGCAGTTATGACTGTAGGACCTTCCTGGACTGTTCCAGTTATATCATTACCATATCCAGTTTCATAACTTAGCTGGCTAGTTCAATAACATCATCCAATCAAGAAACCAAAAGACTACATCGGAAATGTACAATGGGAGGCATACTTGAAAATAATTTCTAGAATGAATGAGTGAAATAGTGAGCAAACTACCCATCTTGCTGCTTATTTAAAAGGGCAAGATTTAACCCTATGTGTGTAGGCAGGTCAAAGTGGGCTTGTTACAATCTTTTTACAGTTACATACAAATATACTACCAATCTTTATCAATAAACTTAGCATAAAAACACAGATTATAAATCATAGAAGTTTTAATTTCATAGTATCAAAAGGAAATATTTAAACTCTCAATCTTCAGTTACATATCACTTGACACTTCTTTGCTCAGAATTGCCCATTTTAGAATTTATTTCCACCCCTATATTAATTACTTGCTAAATTTCCAAGGACTTACACATTTATATAGTTATTCCCAAGCTGGAATGAAAACTTATAGCCTATATTCTTCTTGCTTTAATGAGTCATATGCTAATGATTCTAAACTGGTAGGCCATAAACTGAAACTTGCATGCCCTCCACCTCCTAGCATATGATGCCTTTAAAAAAAAATTTAATAATTCTCTCATAAACATTTGCTATTGGATTATTTATAAACAACAGACAAATAAGACTTTAATTTACTGCGTTCCTTATGAAGATAGCTCATTGTCAGGACTGGTTTTGAGTTATTCAATGTCTTTTTCATACTTTGCTAACAATAAGATTGCCTCAACCAGGTAAGGAAACCTTTAATTAACGTATATCTTAGTTAGAAAACCAGTTACCTTATAATAGTTTTAGGATATTATTTTTTTATTGTGCGATATTGTGTTCTAACTCATATTTAAGATAAATTAAGTAAAATACTAACTCACCCCTACAAAGACAACTGAAACTGATAGCAAAAAAGAAATACAAGATCCACACTTAAGTATTACATTTCTTGTTTTTTTATGTTCATTTTTATTTTTATTTACTGCAATAAAAGCAACAAGAAGTTAAAAAATGGGAATAATAAACTAATTAGGTTAAGTATGAAAAATGAAATAAAAAAATACTCAATAGCAAGAGCACATCTTGGGAGTACAGCATGTAGTAATTTGAACGAGCATTCTGATAACTCAAGATATATTTACAAAATGCTTCCCTGCTTAATAAATCACTTGGCTCTAATCTGAGAGACAGTAAAGCAATAAATCTAAATGATTCAAAAGTTTTAATTATAATAGCTATGGCTGTAAGAATAGTGTGTAAATATATTTAAAAATATACAATCACTCAAAAAAGAAAAGGTAATTTAGATTTAATGGAACAACCCTGAACAGAAAAAAAGAAATATAATTTCACTTGAAAATGTAAAACGGAAAAAAAATATTAATCTTAACATGAAAATCACTTTGCACTCAGACTGGTCAGGGTTTTAGTCAAACCACAAATTTACAGACAAATCTTTAATAAAAATATTATGTGCCAAGTATCATGAGGATACACTTACTACATTAAAAGTTATAGTACATAGTTTCATGGTAACATTGTGATGACAAGACTGGTCAAAATGACCAAGCCCAATATACAAAGGAATAACAACACTAATTAAGAGGGAGAAAAGGATATATCTTAAATAAAACTCCAGAATAGGGTACAGAGGAAAGAAATACTTTAGCAGAACTTGCTGTACAGATAAGGATACAAGAATTATGCCAAAGCAAAGATGCTATAAAATCCTCAAAGGAAGCTCTGCAGTTGGTGAAGAATCTTGAATCAATTAGTCTCAGATCAGAACAAAAACTAAAAGCACCACCTGGAAGTTACAAGATCATTAGATCAAGCAGTAATGATACATCAACTTCCCATGACAATAGTCTAGAAGGGTTGAAAGGATTAGCCAGACTAGACAGAATGAAGAAAATAAAACTATAAGACAATAAGTATGTCAAGTGTACCTTCAAGGTGCCAGGAACTGCACACAAAATTCTGTATGGAATAAAAAATCCCCTCAAAGGATGCCAGAAAACAAAGAACTGTTATAAATGTGGAAAACATGGTCATTACAACCTAGACTATAAGAAATAAACAGCTTTAATAACACTAAGAAAAGAATACCCTAAAGATGAATATTCAATCCCAACCAGATAAAAGGAACAAAGAAGTAACCAGATATTGAAAAAAAAAGAATTAGCTGGGCTTGCATGACAAAGTACAGCTGAGAATACTCCAACTGTCCCAGAAGTTAACATTTTCCTTACCTGAAAATGCATTTCCACTAGATACCTATCTCAGTACACAGCTACCTTTACCATGCATCTGCCTTAGAGATTTGTATGCTACTAGCCTTTCCTACCTAATCTCACAAGATTTCTCATTAATTGTGCTACTGCATAATGATGTCATTATACATCAAAAGGCTTTTAATAATAGAAGACCAATAGAGAGGCTGGTGCAAAGTTTTACTTTGATAATTTCCATTCAAAAAGTACTTGGAGGAAGCTCATGGATTGTGACACCCAATGGCTGAATAGGGGTATACCTGTGAGAGACTGCATCTTATCTCATTCAGGAAGAGGCAAGTGAGCCCCATGTGTTGCAGGGATTGAGCAGAATAAGAACATGGCCATAGGAGTACTTACACTCAAGACGTTGGAGAGCTAATATGTGTAGTGTGGTTTTGATTCATTCAGACTGTACCTTATGTGCTCACATCAACTCTACCATCAGACTTTATTAGACCAATAACAGCTGCAGGAGGAGACACAGTATTCATGCCATTGGAATTCCTATAGTACATGCTCACCTTAACTGAAATGAAAAGATGTCTACAAAAGGAGAGCACAGGTGTAGTGTATTGCTCACCTCAACTTGACTGAACAGTCACAGGCCACAGTAGGAGTTAAGTTGAGGTGAGCACACTATCATATTGTATGCTCACTTCAACTTGACTGAACAGAATTTGGCTGCAGGAGAAGGGCACAAGCAGCATGTGTTATATGTATGGCTGTATGACAGATGACATGCACTACACTGACAGTGTCACCACCACACCACTTCCAACCATACCTATGAGCTTCACTGGTACTACTAGCAGTACTAGTGGACAGTGGAAAAGCCAGTAATTTAATTTTAATAGTTCAGACTATCTACAAGTTAGAATACATCAGTATTCAAATATTACTTACTTGTATTTGTGAACTAATCCCTTGATCTAATGTCTGAATTTTAATTTATACCTTATTGATAGTATAATATTTAGAGCTACACTAGTCAGAATCATGATTGCCCTTGACTTAAAGCTCGAGTTTTACTCATTTGAGTCATTAATATTATCAGGGGTGAAATTCTCAAAAAAAAAGTAGATGTACTCAGCTGAGTGAAGTGGACCTGTTTTTGAAAAAGAAATAAAACCTACACGTAAACATAAAAAATTGACAAAACAACTCAAATAAGTCCTGGTACTAGTACCGCCTTAAAAAATCAGTTCCAGTACTCTGCAAGTACTGATAGAGTTTCATCCCTGAATATTATCCTAGACTAAATTAAAATGGCCTAAACAAAGGACTTTTATTTTAAACACCAAAAATATAATGAAATGGAACTATTAAGTACTGTAATCTAACCGTATGTAAATAATAAAAATTAAAATATAAACCCTGAAACATGACAAACTGGAAATGTGTAGAATTGATATTGCTTTATTCAGCAGCTGCTAACTTACATCACCCACTTTAATTTTATGTTTGTGCTTATTATTTACATATGCCACATATGATATGGTTAGACTTCGGTATTTAGTAATTACATTTTTGAAACTTATGTTTAGGCCTATAAGTTAAAAATTATAAGGATTTAATGCATTTTGAGTGCAATGTTGGATTGAACGGATATCGATGTAACATTAGTAGTATTACTAATACTAGTGTTAACTGTTATAGCAGTTGGCAGTAGTTACTAAATCATTCCTAGTAACTAAGTGCTAGTAGTAGTACTACATAGAAACCTAGGTCTCCTATTCCTAAGCATCGAAATAGGAATTGGAAAGTAAAATTGAACTGCAATGGAATAATATATATATATATATATTAATACGACAAATAACAACACTTATAGTACTAGTAATAGATAAGGATGTTACATGATTGATGTGTCAAATTATTATCCGCTTATAAATACTATTAATAGTAATACTAGTCATAGTAATAAACCGTTAAACATCAATATGAATTGAAGAGACCTCGTAAATAACGTTACACTTTTAAAGTTAGACTAATAGTAATAATATTATTTACTTACTACTAGTACTGGGTAATAATACTAATACTCAGTAATAGTAATATTTAGTGAATATACTAATTACTATATACTATTACTAACAAGTAATATAGTTTAACTTTTAAATCACTTTGAGTTTAACCTTAAGACTCCCTAGATTAGTATATTAAAATATAAGTTATAAAATTTATTATATATCATTTGTATGTCCCTACCGTATTTTTCAATTCATAAACGAAGAAAAACGGTTATTTGTTCTTCAGACGAACGACACACACACCTCCCAAATCAAGATAATTGTGTTATAGTTTCACAATTCTAACTTTTACGTATAGAAACTGTGTTACGCTTCACCACCAGCAACAGCCAATATAAATGCAAGTAGATACGGGGTTTAAAGACGTTTAAATAAAATCCAGTGACTCTTTCGATATTTCTGATGGAGGGATGATAACATCCGTTTTCACTGGTGCACCAAATTTATTAGATTTAATTTTGAAAGAATCAAAAGATATTCAAAGGAATCTTCTTTAACATTAATTCCAAGACAAATGTAAATAAGAAAAAAAAATCATCATTATTTTTACTTTTTCTTTTTTTTTACGTAATTCAAAAATAAATATGCTGTATAAAATTAAATGCACAAAATTCTAATCAATTACATAAACTGATAAAGGGAAATAAAGAAGCGGCTAACCCTTTCATTCAAATATAAAGATACAATTTCCTCAAATATATATATGTGTGTGTGTGTGTGTGTGTGTGTGGAATTCTTTCACAAGCGCCTATTTACAGTGCCGTAACCGCAATAGCATGAGGAACAGCACAAAATTGTATGTTGTATATACTGAGTTTAACAAAAGAAGCCAAACACGATGTAAAAACTAAATGAAAATAAATCTTTATATATTTCAAGGCAATCAAAGTAAACAAGTATTTTAAGACACATGACAATGTCGTCCTCTAGATTGCAAAAAGTGCTGTTACGTCTCCGTTCGTTAATTAATTTTTCCGTAAATTCTCTCCGACTAAACTTTAGTGACACAAGTCCTTTCTTAAATAAAACTGGTTTATTCTTTCTGAATATAACTTTACCGATACACTTATTTTCAACAGTCACTCTTTAACAAACGCTAAAACAACGAACGTTAACTTCAACAATACTCTCTGACTGCAGTTCAATTACTCACTACCTACACACATTGTCCCGTCACGTTATCACCATCTTATACATACCAGACTACCCTATATCTAGTAATCTCCCGAAGGTTCGAGAAAGAAGTGACGTGATACTAGTCACGTGACCTCGCTGACGCAACACTGCTTCCTCCTTAGTATTGTTCGTCCCGAACAATAGCCACTTATATTAAACCAATAACAATTAACAACAACTTAATTTAAGATGT
>NW_013666001.1:58009-59390 GCF_000517525.1 Limulus polyphemus | reverse complement strand
ACCCCTTTTGGCTTACCTCGCCGACCACATTTTACCCGAAAAGTCACGTCTGAGAGACGATCCACTATGTCATATGGGCCTTCCCATGGAGAAGACAACTTAGGAGACTTCCCTTTGGTCTTTTACTTTTAAGAGTCGATTATATAAAAAGAAAATAGTAAACAATTTATCTGTTAAATGTCCAATGTATGTGGTATTACCAGTAATAGCTTTACCGCAAAGCAGTTATAGTCAGCCCGCTTACTGGAGGTTTGAAGAATATTGATTACCGAGTAAAATGCTCTCTTGACCCACAATCGTGTCACCAAGAAGAACATCTCGGACAACGATAATTTTACAAGTTTACAGACAAAAGTGTTTATTGACAAAAAACAAATACAGTTAAGATAATAGTTAAAACTAATAAAGTTGTAGTTAGCTCAAAACTAAATACATGTTTAAACAAAAGTTCCAATATTAATTAAACATTAGACTAAATTAACATGTTTAAACCACCTCTCTACATCAGTCAAGTAATTTAGTTCTTACTTGTCATAATACATTAGTATTAGGTCTATTTCATTGATAAACACTACATTATTAATCTATAGCCGTACACACCACAACAAATACTTTAATTCACGAAGTGAAACTAACAGTTAAAGTTTAAAATAATACAAAATCTATTCACTGTAGGTCCTTTAAGTTTAAGTTTAACAGTTTAAGAAAAGAAAGCAATGGTATAACTGTTACTATATTATTAAATCCATTACACTTCAAAAACCCTTTAAAATATGTACAATTCTAAAATTTCCTCTATCACCAAATGCAATAATGGCTTTAATACAAAAATTATACATACAAAGAGAGAATTACACACAAAACACGCCTCATATTCAAGAGCAACGTACACTGAAAGTTGAGCTTTACGACTTGACTCTTATCTGATTCGCCAACAAGAAAAATAACTTTTTATTTCTTGGTGTCATATGGTCTCCTTCCTGCATGAAAGTTGTTTAATTGTCAATTAGCAAACCTATATCTTGCACGCATTCGAAAAATGTTCAAATGTTCATTGAGTGAAAGTCGCATTTAAAGACTAAGTAATCTGAAAAATATACAATAATTTTAAAGAATTCCGTTTTAACTAATGGGTAGCTGGCACACAATACAGCCCTTTACTATAACTGTAACTTGCTTTTTCCGCATGAAACATCTACACAGTAAAAACAGATAGACAAGATATAGATTCAGTCTGCAATGTAAACATTACATTATAAGATACCAATACATAATAAAACACTTAATAGTCAAATTACCATTTTACAAATATAATAATATTGTTACGGCAGCGGGGGTCACGTGACGCTGGTAACACGTCATATTCTCGAAGGTTCGTGAA
>NW_013666001.1:56679-57686 GCF_000517525.1 Limulus polyphemus | reverse complement strand
AATGCTCGAGAGTTTACTAGATATGCGGTATTCATGTATATAAGACCGCCAAGAAGTGACGGCAACAATGGATTTCAGTTGAATTGCAGACAGAGATAGAGACGGACAGTTGGGTCGAGCGCGTGTATCGTTCGTTGTGAATCATAGCGTTTGTTAAGTTATAGTGTGACTGTGGAAATTAAGTGTATTGCAAAGTTGTATTGAGAAAGAATAAACTAGTTTTATTTAAGAAAGGACTGTGTCGCTAAAGTTTCTTCGGAAAATTATCAAACGACAAATTAAAAACCCCTTAACAAAAAGCTTTAATAATTAATCACTATAATAGTACAAAAGGCAAAATAGAAAAGGAGTATGTGTGGTATATAAATATTTCATGCTTTTCTTCTTCTTATTTTAATATAGTATTATTCCAAATTTGTAATTTATTATGTGTGAGTTTAGGTTTCAAATAACACATGAACAAGTTGATTTCATTCTAGCCCTTCTAATACGGGTGAAAAGATTACAACCAGCCTATGTTCCCGAAAGTAACCATAAAGCTGTTATACTCTAACTTTTTAAAATGTACACGGATCTTCACGAAATTTTACAATTATCAATAAACATTACAAGGCGTTCATACACAAAGTATCAGATATTTTAATTAATCATTTGCCCGTGCATTTTCTATTTTCGAATGTTGACTATCCAACATGCGAAGTAATTTTGATTTTAAGATGAAAAATACTTTTATGCATCAGAAAATTGTCAGATTTCACACGCAAAATCTCTATAACCTCCTAATATTCTCCAATAATTATCAAACGTTGTTTTTATTACTTTATATTTTATCTGTACTTTTCAATATTGTATCTCTGTATGGGTTTGGTCGATTCGACTGACCTCGAAACTACCGTAAAAATAGCAAGTGGATATAAATTACGCTTTTTTGGTTTTAGAATTACTAGAAATTATAACACGAAACCACAAATGTATAGTCTAAATAGCTTAAGCCTCATAACATTTTA
>NW_013666001.1:53639-55775 GCF_000517525.1 Limulus polyphemus | reverse complement strand
CAGTTAAATTATCATGGGACTGAAGCAGCACAACTTCCCGTAACTTCCTCGGTATAACTGTTTGCCAAGTCGTCACCTTCCCATCGGTAGTTTCCCATCTCCGTACAAGAATACCATTTTCAAGCTTCAACTGCTCCCATTGCGCCCAATAGTGCTTTATCACAGGGCTTAGACTAGACACCTTCTCCCAAGCAGGGCGCAAAGCACTTATTTTCAGGAAATCAATTATAGGCTTCAAATCTTGGTCTTTCTCCTGTTCTGCTTTGATATCTGTATTTAGTTCCACTTCATCGTCACCAACTTTTTCAGTCGGCTTGACTTCAGCCCGATGGCACCCAATCAGCTCAACCTCTCTTTTAACAGTTACCGGAACTTGGCCTTTGTTATTCCCAAACGTCATTTTATCAAAATCAATTACAAACTTCCTCGGTAGTAGATAGTCCAATCCTAATATGCATTCATCTTCCATGTCAGCCAAGTATACTTTCTGTCTGTCCTTTATACCCATGAGCTCAATAGTCACCCACACTGGTCCCCACAATCTTTTAGAATGTCCTGTCACACCATAAAGCTTCTGTATGGCTTCTGGTACTCCTTCGTGATCTAACACCTTGATGCTCACAAGGGTTTGCTGAGACGCAGAGTCTATGACAAAGTTGCATCTTTGGCCATCTAGCTTTCCTGTCACATAGACACTGTGTGTGCTTGGCATTTTACACCTAGTTGTTGGGACTTTCAAGATGGGGGTTGATGGGCGTCGCTCAACACCAACCACTACTGGTCTCCGTGAGGCTGACCTGTTGGTAATATTCCTCCTACACTGGCTCCTCAAATGTCCGTGCTTTCCACAGTTCCAACAACCATCCAGAAACCAGCCTTTTCTGCTATGGCATCTCCCCTGTGTTGCCAACATTGAGCTCTCTTGTGCCCAGGTTTGTTACAGTGCCAGCAAAGTCCCTCACACCTCTCTGAAAGCTGACCTTTTCTGGTCTTGAATCCAGATGACTGTACCAAACTCGGTACTTCTGTGCTGGACTTAACGTAGGATTCAAATTCGAGAGCTCTAGCCATTGCATCCTGCATGGTAGAGGGGTGTGCTTGCTTCACTTGTATCTTAAGTTGTGGACTGTCCAAGGCATCTACGAACTGATCCCTCAGCAACAATTTGAGGAGATCGGGTGGTGCAGTTGGGTAGGCCTTGTGTGCCATACTTTCCAAGTCCTGTGCCAGCTCTTGCAGGCTCTCCCCTTTAGCACGGACTCTCGTCCAAAGCCTAGCCCTGTAGACTTCTGACTGATTTTGGGTTTCGTACCTAAGTTCTAGAGCGCTACCAGTGCTCTATAGTTGTGCCTGTCGTCTGCTGACAACTGTCCAAGTATTTCCAGTGGTTGTCCTTTCAAGCTCGTTGCCAGATATACTGCCTTCTGCTCCTCTGTCCATCCATTCATCTCTGCCAATAGCTCAAACTGTGCTCTATATGCTTCCCACGGTGCTTTCCCATCATATTCCTGTGGCTTCCTTCTTACTGAATCACTCCTAGTATTGACATTCATATTTGGGATGTGACTTCTAACGGGACTGAATATGTCTACATTAGGGTTTAGCTGCAGGGTCTGGAAGGGGCTTGTCATTGGCTGGGGCTGATTAAATCGATGGGTAATGTATCCTCCTTGTGTAAGAGACAATAGATCATCTCTTAATGTATCTAATTCGCTTTTAAATTTACTAATGTTTTCCATTTGTTCTTCTTGCCACTGTTGTAGTCTCTCTTCTTGTTTATTTTGTTTCTCCTCCAATAGCTGTTGTAATCTCTCTTCTTGTGTCTTTTCTTTTTCCTCCAACAACTGCTGTAATTTCTCTTCTTGTTTATTTTGTTGTTCAAGCTGCCAGTGTTGCATGTTTTCTTGCAACTGCTGTTGTCTCTCTTCTTGTTTTGTTTGCTGCTCTTGTATTGCTGCCATCAAGTCTGCTATGCTGTAGTTTGATTTGCCACTTCTCGTTTCCATTTTTTTTGTCCCACTCTCTGACACCAATTTGTTACGCCTCCAGTCGTTAGTTAATTTTCCGTAAAATTTCTTTCCGATGAACCTTTAGCGACACAAGTCCTTTCTTAATAAAACTGGTTTATTCTTTCTG
>NW_013666001.1:0-52928 GCF_000517525.1 Limulus polyphemus | reverse complement strand
TTGCCATTGTTGTTGCCTCTCTTCTTGTTTCTTTTCTTTTCCTCCAACAACTGCTGTAATCTCTCTTGGTTATTTTGTTGTTCGAGCTGCCACTGCTGCAGATTTTCTTGCCATTGTTGTTGCCTCTCTTCTTGTTTCTTTTCTTTTCCTCCAACAACTGCGGTAATTTCTCTTCTTGGTTATTTTGTTGTTCGAGCTGCCACTGCTGCAGATTTTCTTGCCATTGTTGTTGCCTCTCTTCTTGTTTCTTTTCTTTTCCTCCAACAACTGCTGTAATCTCTCTTCTTGTTTCTTTTCTCGTTCTTCTTGTTTCTTTTCTTGTTTATTCTCTCGTTCTTCTTGTTTCTTTTCTTTTTCCTCTAACAACTGTTGTAATTTCTCTTCTCGTTGTTCTTGTTTTTTGCTGTTCTTGTATTGCTGCCATTAAGTCTCCTAGGCTGTTGTTTTATTTGCCGCTTCTCGTTTCCATCTTCTTTTTCTTTTATTTTCTGTCCCACTCTCTGACAACAATTTGTTACGCCTCCAGTCGTTAGTTAATTTTCAGTAAATTCGTTCCGACGAAACTTTAGTTGACACAAGTCCTTTCTTAAATAAAACTGGTTTATTCTTTCCGAATACAACTTTACGATACACTTAATTTCAACAGTCGCTCTGTAACAAACGCTATAATTCTCACGTGCTTAATAATATTCTCTCTGACTGCAGTTCAATTACTCATTACCCTCTGTTGTCCCGTCACGTTGTGAACGTCTTATATATACAAGACTAACGCATATCTAGTAAATGCTAGGGCATTCTTGAAGGAACAGGATATTTCTAGAAAGAGGTGGCGTGATACTAGTCACATGACCTCGCTGACGCAACAATATCTATCCCATTGCTTTAAGGTTAACTGAAATATTCCACAACATACCACAGAGTGAATAGGTTTGCATTCTCTGCTATTCTGTTATGGATCAATTTCAGTATAAAGGATGCAAAGATGACTGAGGATTCTCACAATGGTGTGGTATGTTGTGAGTCTGAGAGTATAAGATTCCCAAACCTTTGCACAACCAGAGTAACTCAACTCCAACACTTATTGAAGCCATCTAAGAAAACTGTAGGCAGACTAGAGGTACTGTTGATGGATAACATCTACTAAACAAAACTATTTCACCAGTAGCCGAGATGGTGAGCACCAAATGGGGAAGCTAGTGAATCAAGAGGCAGTGAAGAGCTTCTTGGAGGCACGACATATACTGCCAAGACAACTCTGGGTCACAGAGGAGCCTGGAGTTGTGTAGAGCTAATGGATAAGCTGCCAATGGTAACTCATTGTTCTGCCTCCTTGAAACAGGGATCAATGGCTTAAATGACTTAGGGAAAATTAATGGACAACTTCTACCAAAACGTTTTGTGGTCAAACCATGTTTTGTTGCAGTATAAGGGGCATGAGATGTAATTCCTGCTCAGTACAGCAGTTGCCAAAACACTGGTGTGTGTTACATTATATTAGATGTTCTGAGCAAAACTATCACTTGGGCCAGTTGATATGAGCTTCATTTTACCAATAGAGACGTGAATGGAGAGGTCTCACTCTGAGTAGGTCTAGCAAACATTGGTTGCAAAATGAAAATAGTCATCAATGACATTATTTCTAGTCTTGTCATTCCTTGGGTGGAAGTGCTGCTGAGATTATTAGTCAGTTTTGTATGTTTAACTGGTTTATAGAAGTTCCATGGAAGAGTTATCCAGTTAAAGTAAGGTAATTATCAGATTTATGGTCAGTTCGTTTGTATGGAAATTATATTTGCAATTTAAACATAATTTATTTTCTTCTGGCACCAGGTGCTGTTTATGTAATATCCATAAAGTAATGGAGGTAAAGAATCTTGGTCAAAAGATAAGAATGTTGGCCATTGTAATGAGAACGGCACTAAGAGACACCAAAATAATAAGAAATTAGTCAAACAAAGATCACTGAATCCTGAGAGCTAAGGAGTTGACAAATAGTGAGAATACCTGCTGCTTTGGACTTTGGTGCATATGAAGCACATATAAATGTTGCTTGAACATGGTAATTCCCAAATTACTCTCTCTCTCTCTGAAGGTGGTTTCTGGAAAATAAAAATTGTTGTAATTGGGTAGTGACGACCATCTTTATCCTATAACCCTGACCTTATGATCAATTGGGATTTATCTGACTTTACATTTTCAGTCTGGACTTTTGATACTTAAGGTCATATTCCTCACCATTTTGGTTATCTTTTTTATGAAATATCCAGTAGTAAGTTCCATTTGTGTGTGTGTGCCAAAGCTTCAACTTTAACTAAGTTGGCATGAAAGAAAGAAAGAAGGAGCTGAATTTTTCTACAGACCCAAAGATGCCTGAAACCAGCCTGATCTTGCATTAATTAGAACCAATTGATGAAAATACATTACTGGCTAATGCATCAGATATTTGAGATCTCACTGAGTTCATTGATGGTAGATACTAAAGCCTGCAAAGCAGTGGAATGGGTTAGGAATATAGGGTCTCACTTTACAGTTCGGATAACCTGCTTTGATAGTGGCAAGTGGATGTAAAGATGTAAATGTGAAGCCAAAAATCTGAATAGGCTGCATTATTCAATGTTTGTGAATGGATATATATATAACCTCTGAGACTCCTTGGTTAGCGAAATCTGCAATATTATCTGATTCTGGGATGGTAATCAGGTCCCCCTCAATAATAGCTTCTCTTAAGGAATTCAAAGTAGCATGAGGAGTAAATTCGAGGATTAGATTACAAATAGAAGGTTCAGTGAAGCATAAAAATGAGACAAAGTTGTTTGTAGTCAGTAACTTCATAATATCTGTGTTTTGTTTCAGGTTCTGGGAGAAAGTATATTTTCACATTAGTGTAATACAGTTAGAATAGTTATAAACGTGTGCTACAAGTTACCAAATGTGTAAGCTTGTTAAAGAAGGGAATAAACTAATTTATCAATACATGTACTGGACGTTGAATTATTTACGCCATATAAATAAAAAGAAACCTGGCAATGAAAGAACAACTGGTCTAAAAAGTGGGATTATCATTTTGGAGGAAATAAAATAGAACTTTAAATGTGCTTGAAGTTGAACTTCAATTGTCAATATCAAATAGTGAGTGTGAAGTGTTACTTGAGATGATGAAATTATTTAGATAAGATGAAAATATGTGAGACAGAAAATTAGAATAAGACCAAGAAGAAATTTACAGAAAGTTAAAAGAACCAATAAGAAACAGATAGAAAAATAAAAGAAGAACGAAACAGAAAATATGGTACTAAAAATGAGAATATGACACGAATTTAAGGGAGTTATTTAAAGAAAGAGATGAAGCTAATGGAGATGTACAGAGAGAGATTACAACAATAGGTTTGAAGAAATACAAAAGGACATCAAGAAGTACAAAAAAATACGAGATAGAATAAAAGTCAATGACAGAATATAATATCTGGAAAATTAATTATTAAATGCAAAGGTTAAACCAGCCACACTTCTTTTTGTATGAGCTCAAGAGTTCCAGCCTAAAACACAATTCACTACAAAATATAAAATAGGAGAATTTATTTGTTCTACACCTGCTACTACTAGTGCTGTGCTATCTGTAACTGCAGAATGCAGAACCTTCCTGGACTACTCAAGCCATGTCACTTCCAAATCCAGTTTCAGAACTTAGCTAGCGAGATCAACATCAGCCAGTGAAGAAACCAACAAGATATTATGGTAAGGTACCGTAGGAGACATACCAGGCTTAGTTCAAAATCATTTCCGAAACAAAAAGCTGAAATAGGGAATAACAAGTTATCCATCTTGCTGCCCATTTATAAAAAATAGCTTTGACAACATTAAGTAACTTTTCAACTCAGAGCTGTTACAACTATCAAGTATTGGTAGTTACCTTATCCAATAATTTTTGTAGTGTTGTATCAGAAAAAATATCTAGAGCAAGATTTCAGAACAGGGTATAGGGGAAAGAAGAGACCATAGCCAAACTTACTAAAAATTGAAAAAGGCTTGCTCTGTTATCTTACCTAGCTACTCCTTATGCAGTAATGGATTTGTTAGTACGTGACCAATTTATAGATGTCACAGCAGCTGAGAATAGGAAAATCAAGCTGCAGCAAGGTAGATGTACCTCTTTAAAGGAAGTTCTACAGTTAGCATTGGAACTAGAGTCCATTGAGGTTGAATATAAACAACTAAATTCATGATGTTAGAAAAACACATAGGTTCAAGAAGTATTGGTAGAAATTAATAAAAACCCTATAACCCGAGCACTTTCCACCTTTCGAAAGCGCTCGGGTTATAAGGTTTTATTCATTTCTATAAACAACTAAAGACACCATTCATGGCATTGAAACATCAACTCTCCCTAAAATAGTCTGGAAGAATTTATCGGGCAGCTAATTACACAGAATGAAGGAAATAAGCTTCAAGAAAAAAGGATTTGAAGTGTAACTTGAAAGTACATATTGAAAGGAACTGTCGATCAAAGCCAGAAACTTCTCCCAGAAGATACTAGAAAGAAGGAACTGTTGTAATTGTAGGAAATATGGCTATTACATATTAAAGTAAAGGACCAACAGCTGTTGTTAAGCCAAGGAGACAATACTTTGATAATATATTTCAGACCACAACCGCATTGATGGAACAACAAAGAGCTCACAAAACATCTAAAAGATAGGAACTAGTTGGACTTATGAGGCAAAGTTCACCTGGGAATAGTCCAGCTACACCTAATGAAATAAGAATTTCGTTATTTGAGAAAAAATTTCCATGACTCCGTGGGTATATTAATGGGAAACCTTGAAGCATGTTGATTGATACTATTTCTATAGGTACAATTGTGTAGTCCGATGTGTTCATGGAAGTTGGGAAGTTACCTTAAAAAAATAAGAAATAAGAGGGACTGATGTGAACAACAGGTAGACAAAAAGTTCCAGCAAAAGGGAATTTGGAAGTTACCCTTACTATAGGAATTTCTCTAAATTTCGTGATGTGTGAGTAATTGGCATTAAGAAAGAGTACAGTTTGGGAAGTGACTTTATGCAGGGACTTGGATATGAGATTAGACTAGTTTCAAATAGCTTCACAGTCTATGACCAGAAACCCCTATTTAATACACGGCAATTACTACACCAGAATTTGAACTTCCAGTGGAAAGGAATGGTGTTATTGTACCACCAAAAAGTGAAATACTCAGACCAGGAGCTGTTAGCAATAATTATTCATCTAGTTACTGGGGTTTAGTAGAACCAACTACTCCAGCATATTCTTAGAAATTAGTGGGTGAAAAGAATAAAGATACTCTACATGACTTTAGGAAGAAGAAACTTAAATCAGCTTGTGGTAAAACGAAATATAGCTAATGATGTGCGTACTGATATAACTGGATTCAAACAAGGTGACATGGTATGGCTGTACAGTGTACAATCTCTATTGAATGAAAGGATAAACTATAAAGTTAAGCAGGTTCTGGGAGGGACAATATGATGTGCTGAAATAAATAAATGATATGGTTTACAGAATTCAGAAGGATAAGTGATCCAAGCCAAAGGTCATCTACTGTGATCATATTTGGAAGTACATCAGTGAGAGAATGGTCAGTTGGGTAACTCTAGCGAAGAACTTGTTAGTGGAAACTCAGGTTGCTGAGAAGCCTGAAGTTCTTATCAAAACCGCTTCCAGAAGATAATCAAGAATGAAGCTGCCAGGAGATTCGCTCAACCCCCCACCCAGGAAAAACTCATCTATTGACAGTACAGCTAGAGACAACAAGGGACAAGATTCCATCCCATCTGTATTCCATTGGCTGTGGAAGAGAAAAGTACCAAAAGACTTGCCCCCTAGTGGCACAACGGTATGTCTGCGGACTTACAACGCTAGAATCCGGATTTCGATACCCGTGGTTGGCAGAGCACAGATAGCCCATTGTGTAGCTTTGTGCTTAATTACAAATAAACAAATAAACCAAAAGACTTTGTGAATGGACAGTTTAATAAAGTGTTTTATTTATTTACTTGTATTAGGATTGCTCAAGGGACTTCACAATCCAGGAAGGAGATAGCGTTATAAGCTATGTGTTTTATGTTGTAATTTATATGTTTGGTAGAGGGCACGTAATTTTAAGACTGAAAAAATTAATAATTAATGGAGTCCTCGAAAAGTTTATAAATTTTGACTTCGTATTTTCTAATAAATTTGAGGAGTAGACTATAAATATGAAGTTCAGTGAAGTATCACAAAAGGCAGAGTTATTTCTATTCAGTAGTGTGAGTTAGTCAGAGAGTGTTTTTTTTTTTCAGCTAACAGCAAATAAGTAGTGAAGTTCTATAAATAAGTTTGTTTTTACGTTAGTGTTTAATAATTAGTGTGGCTATAAACATGACCTACAAGTTACCACAGTATTTAAGCTTGAAAAAAAAATTTTAGGGAGAAGTAAAGATATTTGTTATTGTTACGTGTACTGGACATTGAATTATTTTCAACAGATAATTAAAAAAAAATGAAAGAACAACGTTACAACCTTATTTTTGTAAATTGTAATACTACAATAGGTAAATAACAATATTCAGAACAATTTGCAACTTTAACCTAATGTAAATATTGTTCCAGAAATAATTACTTCAGATAGTAAGTAATGGCGCAGGTTTTGAAAAACATAGTTTCTCATGGTTTCAAAAAAATAATCAATTTCTTGTTTAAAATTGATAAGAATTCATTTTTCAAGTAAACTGGAGTATGAAAATTTTGGTCTTTGTTTTTTTTTTTTTAGCCCCGAGGTTAAAGGACACAAGCAGCTTTGTTTTAGATTGGAACATTGGGTCACAATTTTCGACATTACTAGCAGAATTGGCAATTTGGTCAAGCCTTTGTTTAGAGTTATAACATGGAAATTATATAAACATATGTAAATCTAACAATTAAATTATCAAATCTGTATAGTTAAAACTGATATATTTTGTGGATATCAGTAAGTTACCATTGTAAATTAAAGTACAAATCTTACAGTTTTTATCTTAAAGAAAATAGTTTTGAATATTGTGTTCATGAAAGTAAATGATCAAATAGCATAAAATATATAAGAACACATGTTCTTTTCGAAAAAAAACCCTTTCTGAAACGAAGACTTGTTTGAAAGCGGAAACATGAATAAAGTTATTTCTATATATATATGACAACAAAAATCTGGATATTTAGTTCTGCAAAAGTATTATTTTTGGATGTATGGATATCAGCAAGTGAAGTAATGTACTTCTTACTGAAATTAAACTTAAAGAGGTTTGCATAAGATTTGCTGTTAAATGAGTGTTTATCAACTATATTAGGTTTATTTCTATCTATCCACAGTTTCTCTTAATTTATTATCTTAAAATGTAGATATACATACACCCAGTTTAACTATAGATATCTTTTAGCTAATTTTTGTAGCTTTCAAAAAGTGTTTCAATAAAACCGTAAATTTTATAAGTTACTTTGTTCCTATTTTCATGGCCTTTAGCCACTTTATGTGTATCATAAAGACTTTAAATTGTAGTCACACAATGAGATGCAAGAACTCTACATTAAAGACTATATGCATCCATCTCTCAATTTCTAGTAACCAGACTAGCCCTGCAGTTAGGGGACACATCGTAAAATGTTTTATGTAGATTCCTTGTGGAATGTTTTGTTTGTTTGTTTTAATTTCGCGCAAAGCTACACGAGGGCTATCTGCGCTAGCCGTCCCTAATTTAGCAGTGTAAGACTAGAGGGTAGGCAGCTAGTCATCACCAGCCACCGCCAACTCTTGGGCTACTCTTTTACCAACGAATAGTGGGATTGACCGTCACATTATAACGCCCCCACGGCTGAAAGGGCGAGCATATTTTGGTGTGACAGGGATTCGAATCCGCGACCCTTAGATTGCGAGTCGAGCGCCCTAACCACCTGGCTATGCCGGGCATTGTGGAATGTTGACAGACCTAAATTTCATTAATTTTTTTCCAGCAGCTCAATAATTAGTGTGGTTATTTTGATGCAGTTTGATATATAGTCTTACTTTCAGATTTATATTTGTCTTCTGAGGATTTCAATGACATTTTTGACAGAAGTCTTTGATATATTATGAATATGCAAAATGTATTTTATTAGAATTTTTGTTTTATAATTTGTATTTAATTTAAAATTCTTTGAAATTAATTTTTAATTAATTAATTTTACAAATTCATTTTCCTTAAGAATAGATGACAGCCTAGAGGAACTGTGCAAAGGGGAAAAGCAATAGGGAAAAAAAGATAAAAAAAATTAGACCGTTACAGCACCTACAAATGGAAAAGTTATTTTACCTCTAGGTTTGACAGTAAGATTTAAATCTTTGTCTATCACTGAGCATCTATGTAATTTAAAAATATTACCAGTCTATTAAAATTCAGTTTCAGAGTAGCACTTGCTTTATTTAATAACTTAGTTTAGTTATATATATATATATATATCAATATTGATGAAGTATGCAAAGTTTTTATCAATAATCATTCTTTTTTGATAAGGTTTAGATGACTATACGTCCCCGATTTTCGGGGATAATCCCCTGATAAGGTATTCTGTCCCCGGTTGAATAATGTCCCCGATTCAAGAAAATCATCCTAAAAGGATATTGCTATAATTATTTTGTTAAAAACAACCGTTCATCAAGTTCTGAGTTATATCCACATATTGCGGTCCCCACAGTTACTACGTTGACTGCATGCCGTATAATGCATGACGGTTTCTGTTTCATTTAGACCGCGCTGGAGAATATTTGAGTTGAAGTGAAATAGCACTGTCGAAAAAAAGAAAATGTTACTTTAATGACCAGCTTCAAAAAGATTTTCCTTAGTTCCTGTCTTATAATGAATATTCCATTCAATACTTTCAACGTTCAGTGGAGGCAGGGCATCTAAAAAATAACACAAAGGTGTCAGCAAACACGTAGCTGCCCTAACAACACGTACCTGTTAAAATTATGTAACTGATTTCTCTCGAATCTTTGAGCCTACACAGAGTATGAACTTGCACAAGAAGGACTTTTCGCGTATTATACTGTTATACATAATCACAGTTTTGAGTCGATGGACTGCGCAATTAATTTAAATAAAAAATTCAGCAACGCAAAATTTTCCTGTACATGGACAAAGTGTTAAGTAATAGTTACAGATGTTTTGGCTCCATTGGCAAATGAAGAACTAATTAATGACCTGAAAGATGTTGAATATGTATCATTGTCAGTTGATGCATTAAATCATGAAGATGTAAAACTGCTTCCTGCTTGGTACGCTATTTCAAGCTGTATGACGAAAATTTGTCTGTGCAAATACAATTATTAGGTGAAACAATAGAAGTTACTGCATCAGATATAACAGTTATAGGTATCGAAATGAAAATATGGTTGTGGCATTCTCAGCAGATAATACAAAAATCCAAAGTTTGTCTGTCTATACAGGCAAGGTAGAGAAAACGTGCACACAAAAGTAAAGGAATTATTAAAAAGGGAAGTGATTAGCCTTGGATGCCCTGCTCATATTGTGCACGACTACGTCCGAACTGCAATAGACATAATTTCACCAAACGGTGAAAGTATAGTAATAAATATATTTGGATAATTTCATATTTATACTGTTTGTGTTTAAAAACCGAGAAGCTTTTGTGAGTAAGTTGGGCAAGAATATCAAAATATAATGGTATATAGTAATGACAGATGGCTATTGATTTTACTGGCTTTAGAGAGAACACTATAATTTTATGAACCATTTCACTAATTTTTCTTGTCAGAAAAAAGTACCCAGTAGTTCTCCATAAAATACATGAAGACTCAAGTACCGAACTGTGGCTCGTATTTATTCAGGCAAGCTTGATACTTTTACATGACACAATCAAATCACTAGAGGGAGAGGATCGCTATGCAGTGGAATCTGCTGACACATTAAACAGCCTAGAAAAGAAACTGACTACAAGCTGTGAGGAAGACTTTATTCCTGTTTTAGTGAAAAAATTGCTTAAAAGACCTAAAAGAAGCAGGGTTCGTGACACGCCACTCCTACATGAATGTATCAAGATCTTTCTTCGATGCTGCCATAAAATACCTAAATACATGGAGAAAGCACACGCAGATAATTTGAGAGATCTGAAATGTCTGCTTTTGAAGAAAGTTCCTTCAAGATCATAAATTGAAGTGGCAGTGAAGATATTGCAGAAAAAATGTCCTAATTTAACAATTGACGAGGATATGCTATTTGAAAAAGTAACTTTTCTAAACGATTTTTTAACAGTTAAACTGTGTGAATGAAATGCTAAAACTTCAACAATAACTGTATGTGGCAGATGGGATGAAGCAATTAGGAATTTCAGAGAATACTTAGTACCACACATAGACATAAAAAACTGGCTGAACTTATCCTTTGTCTGTCTGGTAGTAATTCTCCAGCGGAAAGGGTATTTTCTGTCATAAATGACATGTGGACAGCAGAAAAATCTAAGTGCAAGACTGAAATTGTCAAATCCCTTCTCATCGTCGAAACAAACTTAATTCTACCTTGTTTTGAATTCTTCAAAAACTAACTAATTGGTCTTTCCTTCGTGTGGTGGGTGATTATTTTTTTATATAAAAGTCAGACAAAGATTGCTGTGGTACAATTACAGTGCCTTGCAAAAATATTCACCACCTACAAATAATGTCACATTTTGATGAAATACAAATAATACAAACACTTTTTTTAATAAGTTTGTTTTTATTCAAAATTCTAATGATCAAACTTAACATTGTTATGTGGGAAGGAGGTTGAATTTCAGCAAAACCTGCAAAGAAAATACATAAATTGAAATTTCCCAATTGCATAAGTATTCAGCCCCTAAGTCAGTACTTGGTGGAAGCACTTTTGGCAGCGATTATTGTTCTGAGTTTTTATGGACAGGTCTCTACCAGCTTTGCACAATGGGATGGTGTAATTTTTTCCCATTCTTCCCGGCAAAGCTGCTCCAGTTCTGAAAAGTTCGTTGGGTATCGTTGATGGACTGCAATCTTCAAGTCTCGCCATAAATTTGCTATTGGATTCAAGTCAGAACTTTGACTGAACCACTCCAGGATCTTCACTTTCCTCTTTTGAAACCGCTCCAGATGGCTTTGGCTTTGTGCTTCGGGTTATTGTCCTACTTAAATGTGAATTTTCGACCTTGTTTTAGATTCTTGGCTGACTCAAGCAGGTTTTCCTGTAGGATTCGCCTGTACTTTGCACCATCCATCTTACCCTTAATCCTGACAAGCTTCCCAGTCTCTGCTATAACATGATACTGCCACCACTATGGTTGACTGGGTGATGTGCTGTGCTGTACTGGCACCAGATATAACACTTTGAATTTAGACCAAAAAGCTAAGTTTTTGTTTCATATGACCGTAAAACCTTCTACCATATGCCTGCAGTATCACTTACATGCTTTTTAGCAAACTCCATACGACATTTAAAATAATTTTTTTTCAGTAATGGCCTCTTTCTTGCCACTCGCCCATACAGCTTTGTGTAAGGACCAGGAAATCTTCGCTGTATGAACACTGACTTCCATCTTAGACATGGAACTTTGCAAGTGTTTCGAAGTCACTGTAGGCTTCATAGTGGCATCCCTATCGAGTTTTCTGCTTGTTCGACTGCTTGGTTTGGAAGGACAGCCTGATCTGGGTAGTGACTTGATGGTATGAAGCACATTCCACTTCTTAATGATAGATTTCACCACACTCAAAGGGATAATCAGCGACTTTGAAATTTTCTTGTATCCTTCTTTTGATTTGTGCTTCTCTACCACTTTCATCCTAATTTGGTTGAAAAGCTCCTTGGTTTTCATAGTTGGTTTGCCATATCATTATGTGAGTTGTGGCTTGAACAGATGCATTTATTCTGAAGTCAAGTTAAATCACTTTGATTACACTAATTTTGTGACCTTTCAAATAATATTTTGCACTTGAGCTGATTTAGGGTTGCCGTAGTAAAGGGGTTAAATATTTATGCAATTGAGAATATTCTCTTTTTTGAAAATCTAATTACTGAATAATATCAACATTTTTTCGCTTTCTCAGTTTGAAGTAGATTTTGTAGATTCTAAATATAAAATCCCATTTGAAAGTTTCATGATTGCAAGCTCAGATGGCAACAAAATATGGAAACTTTGCAGGGGTGAATACTTTTGAAAGGCACTGTATAGAATCTTAATAATAGCATCCACCTCTAAAGGACGTATATGTCTTTTCTTGTAGACCATACTTCCATAGTTAGAGGAATCCTTGAGATTCTAATAAGACAGGACTGTACAACTGGGGAGAAGAGAGACTCTTTTATGACGGGATTCGATAATTGAAAGGAGCAGAGATTCTGCTTTGAGAGAATTCTATAATTAGATGAAGGAGAGACTCAGCAATGACAGGATTCCCTAATAGAAGGAAGGAGAGACCAATAAAATAGGATTACATAATTAGAGGGATAAGAAACTCTACTATTACAGGTTTCCATAATTGGTAGGAGAAGATACTCTGCTGTAACAGTATCTCTTAATTTGGGAAGCAGAGACTCTGCAATGACAGGATTCTATAAATTCAGGGAGTAGAGATTCTGCCATAATAGGATTCTATAATTAGAGGAAAGAGAAATTCTTCTATATCATGATTCCTTAACTTGAGAAAAGAGAGACTCTGCTATTAAAGGATTCCATAAATTCAGGGAGTAGAGATCCTGCTGTGATAGGATTCTCTAATTAGAAGAAGAATAAACTGTTATTTCAGGATTCCATAATTGAAAAAAATGAGATTATTCTGTTATTACTCGACTCCATAATTAGAGAGAGGAGAGAATCTTCCACCACAGGATTCAGTAATGGGAAGGAAGAAAATTCTGCTCTGACAGGATTCCATAATTCGATGTAGGACATATTCTGCTACGACAGGATTCCCTAATTGGAGGAGGAAGAGACTCTGCTAACAACGGATTCCATTGGAGGGAGGAAATATTTATGTTCGACAGGATTTGACAATTGGGGAAGGAGAGATTCTGCTATGACCGGATTCCATACTTGTAGAGAAGAGAGACTTTATTAAGAGAGATAATTCCATAATTGGAAGAAGGAGAGACTTTGCCACTACAAGATTCCATAATTAGAGGAATTATAAACTCTGCTGTGACAGGATTCCACGTCTGGGGAGGAGAGACACTGCTATGATATAATTTCATAATTGGAGAGAGGAGAGACCCTGTTGTAACTGCATTCACTAACTGGAAAGACGAGGAAATCTGCTATGACAGGGTTCCATAATTGTAGGAAGGAAAGATTCTGGTATGAGAGTATTCTACAACAGGAAGAGGAGAGCATTTGCTATAATAAGATTACATAACTATAGGGAGAAGAGATTCGTCTATAAAAAGGTTTTACAATTGTGGAGAAAAGACTCTGCTATATTAGGGTCCCATAACTGTACCGAGCAGAAACTCTACAATGACAGAATGGCCTAAGTAGAGGAAGGAGAGGGTCTGCTGTACTGAGATTCTCTAATTGGAGGAAAGATAGGTCTTGCTATGATATGATTCCATAATTGAAGAAAGCAGATAGAGGAAAGACTATGTATTGAGAGGATCCCACAATTAGGAAGGAGAGACTTTTCTATAACAGGATCTTATAATTGGAAGGAGGAGAGACTCTGCTATGACAGAATTTCATAATTTTAGGAATGAGAATCTCTGCTATTACAGGATTAAGAAATTGGATAGAGGAGAGAATCTGCTATGAAAAGTTTACGTAATTCGAGGGAGAAGAGACTCTGGTATAACAGTATTCCATAATTGGAAGGAAGAAAGACTCTGTTATGACAGGATTCCATAATTGTAGAAAGTATAGATGGATGGGTGAAGTAAGAAAAGCAACTAGTACATCTATGGAGCAGCTTTGGGATGCACTTGGTGATAGGTCATGTTGGAGAGATCTAGTCCATCGTGTCATAGGAGTCAACGCCAACTCGATGGCACTTAACTAACTAGGACTAAGGATTCAAGGTCATAGCCATTCTTTGAAAACTAAACATACTATAACCTGTCTTAACTATATAGGACTAAGCTTTTAAGGTCCTCTGTGAAAGGTCAAGACCATTCTTCGAATTAACTCGGGTAATTGTCTTTAAAATATGGAAGGCGCCCGAGTTATTTTGAGCAAATCAAGGGAGGGGTTAAAACAGATGTTCAGACAACAAGTATCTGGCTCAGATGTTTTGATAATTCATTCCTAATACGTCTACATGACACAATAAAAAGCTTATCATATCTAAACAGTATCTACAAACATAAACATCGTTAAAAACGTTATCTTAGTATGTCATCTTAGGTATCACTAATTGGCAAGATAAAATCATAGTTGGCTCCCTTCTACCTCCGATTATTCAATCCTTTTATAGTAGTTTATACTATTTCCAATTGTATATTTTTTGTCATGGTAGAATTTCTCCTCCCTCTAAGTGTGGATTCTTATCATAGCAATATCTCTCCTCCCCATTGATGGAATCCTGTCATAGCAGAATCCCTCCTCCCTTCAGGTATGCAATCCTGTCAGAGCAGAGTCTCTCCTCCCTCCAATTATAGAATCCTATTATAGCAGAATCCTCCCTTCCTCCAAGTATGGAAACATGCCAAAACAGAATATTTCTACCCTCCAATAATAGAATCTTGTCATAGCAAGGTCTCTCTTCCCAATTATAAAATCCTGCTATAGCAGAATCTCCCTTTCCTACAATTATGGAATCCCATCACAGCAGAGTCTTTCTTTCCTACAATTAGGGAATCCTGTCAGTGCACATTCTCTGTTTTCTCTAATTATGGGTTCTTGTCATAGCAAAATATGTTCTATATAATTATGGAATTTTGTCCTAGTAGAGTCTCTCGTTGCTCCTATTATGTAATCCTCTAATAGCAGTCTTTACTCCCTACAGTTATGAAAACAATTCTTAGCATAGGCTCTCACTCCTCAAATTATGGAATCATGTCATAGCACAATCTCTCCTACTTGCAGTTATGAAATCCCATCATACCGCAATCTCTGCCCCCCCCCCCATTCATGGAATCCTGTCGTAGCAGGATCTTTTATTCCTCAAAGTACTGATTCTTGTTATAGCAGATTATATCTTTCCTCAAATTATGGAATCCTTTCATAGCAGAGTCTCTCCTCCTTCCAATTATGGAATCCCATCACAACAGAGTCTTTCATACCTCCAATTATGGAATTTTATCACAGCAGTATCTTTCCTCCCCCAAGTTATGTATCCTGTCATAGCAGAATCTGTCATTCCTATATTTATGGATTCTTGACATAGCAGTCTCTTTTCCTTCCTATTCTGGATTGCTTTTATAACACCTTCTCCTTCGACAGTTAGAGAACCCTGTCTTAGCAGAGTCACTTCTCCCACCACTTATGGAGTCCAGTCATACAAGAATCTCTTCATCCTACAGTTACGGAATCATCTTTTACCAGAGTCATTTTTCCTCCAATTATACAATCCTGTCATAGCAGAGTCTCTCATGTCTCCAATTATGGAGTCTAGTCATATACGTCTCTCCTCCCTCCAATTATAGCGAAATGTCTCCTTTCTACAGTTATGGAAACATGTCATAACAGAGTCTTTCTTTCCTCCAATTACGGAATCCTGTCATAGCAATCTCTCTGCCAGGATTCCATAAATGGAGGGATGAGAGACTCTGCTATGAGAAGATTCCATAATTAGAAAGAAGAGAGCTTCTGCTATATAAGATTCCACAATTGGAAGGAGGAAAGATTCTGCTATTACAAAATTTCATAATTGGAAATAACAGCAGAGCCTATCATTCATCAAACTATGGAATCCTGCAAATTCAGTCTGTCCTAATTCAAATTATGGATTCTTGTCATAGCAAACTCTTTCTTCCACAATTGTGAAATCCCATGATAGCAGAATATCTTATTATTATTATAATTATAAAATCCTGTCATTGCAGAATCTCTTATCTCTCTATTTAAGGAATTCTCTTATAGCAGATTCTCTCCTACTTCCAATTATTGAATCCTGTGATAGAAGATTCTCTCCTACCTCCAATTATTGAATCATGTGATAGAAGATTCTCTGCTACCTCCAATTATTGAATCCTGTGATAGAAGATTCTCTGCTACCTCCAATTATTGAATCCTGTGATAGAAGATTCTCTGCTACCTCCAATTATTGAATCCTGTTCAATGATTCTTAGATATCAGTGATAAGGTTTCTGGATTTGTCAATTTCTAAAACAAAGTGAAATTCTGCGTGGGCAAGAACACTCATAGTGTTAAATAATGCTTTATCAAATGGTATCTCTATTCGTAGATTTCCATGTTTTACCAAGGTAAAGTGTGAGTCACCAGCTGATAGTTCGGGTGTAAAATTAAATACAAAGAATGTACATCCTTTCGAATATTCGCCATATCCTGTATCAATTCCTTGATCTTGAAACTGTTTTCCCATTCCACTAAATAACGTTTTGTAGCTTTGTGCATACAGCTCAGCATCAAATTCGGGTGGTAAAGGTCGAGCAGGAATTTTTTTCCATCCACAATGCTTGCCACGAAATTGATAGTGTAATCTTTGAAATTATATGGGGTTTTCTTCCAAGATCCATTAAATACATCATTATCAACACATCCTATAACAAGATATGTAGGTACTTGACCTAAAAATGTGTTATTAATAGATGCTTGTAAGTTTCTCTAAAGAATTGAAAATGATTTGCACTCCATGTACTTCAAAGGATATTTAGCAGTTCATTTCTGAAAGTCTTTTGTATGTGACAGAGCAACCGAAAGACTGATTTTTACTTTTCTAGCATAAATAGAAACATATTATAGAACAGCCTTGAAATTTGATTCATCACTTGACATAATACAAAATGCATCTTTATTACATATGAGGCATAGTTTTAAAGTAATGCCATTTGACAAGAACTTGTTTTACAAAAAGATGTTCGAATGTAAACAGCCAATCATTTCGACTTTTAACTATCTCGAGTATTTAAGTGTTGGTCTTTGATTCCATCGTTATCTCCATTGTTAAGTCGAGATCGTCAAACTACATGCCATGTCCTTTACCAATATAAATGTAGTCAGATGGCTTCTCCATTATAACTCAGTGTGTTTCTATGTACGCCTTACAAACATAGATATTATGAGATGAAGAAATACGTTTCTCATTCAAGTACATGCCAACTTGAGAAAACAGAGAATATAGAAACAAAGTTACAGGAGCAGACTTATCTTAATCCTTTTTTATGCAAAGTAATTTTCATTTTAATATTAAAAATACTTTTATGCATCAGAAAATTTTCAAATTTCACATGCGAATTCTTTATAATGTACAGATAGTTACCAAATGTTTCTTAAAAAACTTTATATTCTATCTTTTATTTTCAGTAACGAATCTCTGTTCCAGTTTGGTCGATTTGACTGATCTCATAACTACCTTTAAAAATTAGGAAATAAGTATAAATTATGCCTTTTCGTTCTAGAATGACTACAAATTATAACACGAAAACATAAATGTTTAACTAAATAGCTTAAATCTCATAACATTATACATTTATATATATTTATTATTTTTATTATATTGACCTTCCAGCTGGGCCTGGCTAACAATACAGAAGTTACAATGACGTGGTACCACTTCATGGAACTATGATGTCATTGTCTCTGGTAGCTGGAAATCCCCGGGGTGACTACTCATTCCAATTATAGAATCGTATCAAAATAGAATATTTTGCTCATCCCATTATGGAATCCTGTCATAGCAAGGTTTTTCCTTCTTCGAATTAATTAATCCTGCCATAGCATAGAGTATCCTACCTACGATTATGAAATTCTGTAACAGCAGAGTTTTTGCTTCCTTCAATTAAGGAATCCTGTCATAGGACAATCTTTCCTTCCCCTACTTAGAGAATCCTGTTACAGTAGAGTCTATTCTTCCTCCATTCATGGAATTTTGTCATAGCCGAGTGTTTCCTCCCTCCAGTTACTAAATACAGTCTTAGCAGAAACTTTAATTTCCCCAATTGTTGAATCTTTTCACAGCAGAATCTCTCCTTCTTACAATTTTGGAATCCTGTGATAATAAAGTCTCTATTCCCTCCAATTATAGAATCCTATTATAGTAGAACATCTACTCTCTACAAATATTGATTAATATTATAGCAGTCTTTCCTCCCTCGAATTATGAAATCTTGTCGTAGCAGAGACTCTCCTATCTCCAATTATAAAATCCTCTCATAGCAGAGGCTTCACTCACTCAAATTATGGAATCTTGTCATAACAATGTTTCTCCTCCTCAATTGTGGAACCCTGTCATAGCAGAGTCTCTGCTTCCTCCAATTTTGGAATTCTATCATAGCAGTATATCTTCTCTCTCCAATTATGGAATCCTTTCATAGCAGAGTCATTCGTCTTTCCAATTATAGAACCCTGTCATAGAATAGTCTCTCGTTCATCTAATTATAGAATCATGTGATAACAATCTCTCCTTCCTCCAATTAGGGAATCCTGTAATAGCAGAGCCTCTTCTACCTGCATTTATGGAGTAATATCATACCAGGTTCTCTCCTTTCTCCAACTATGGAATCATTTTACAGCAGTGTCTCTCCTCTATCCAATTAGAGTATCCTCTCATCACAGAGTTTCTTCTCTTCAAATTGTGGAATACTGTCATAAACGAATCACTCCTAACCATAATTATGAAATGCTATTATATCTTCTCTCAAACTATGGGATCTTATTCTAGCAATGTCTCTACTCGCCAATTGGGGAATATTTCCATAGCAGAATCTCTCCCTCTAGCAGTTATGGACTGTCATAGCACATTCTTTCATCCTTCTAGTTATGGAATCCTGTCATAGCAGGAACTTGCCTTCTTCCAAGTATGTAATCTCGTTATAGGAGAGTCTCTCCTCCCTCCTACTATGGAATCATGTTATAGCAGTCTCTCTTTCCCTCCAGTTATATTAGAGTCTCTCCTTCCTCCAATAATGGAGTCCTGTCATAGCAGAGTCTCATCTCCATTCACGTATGGAATCATGTTATTGTATAGTCTCTCATTCCTCTAATTATGGCTATGATAGCAGAGGCTCTCCTCTCTCCAATTATAGAATCCTGTCATAAGGAAGGCATTACTCCCCACAATTGTGGAATCATGTCATAGAAGAATATCTCCTCTCTAAAATTATTGATTCCTATTATAGCAGAGTCATACTAGAGTCTCTGCTCCTTCAAATTTTGGAATCCTGTCAAAGTAGTATATCTCCTCTATCCAATTATAGAATCCTGTCTTAACAATGTCTCTCCTCCCTTCAATTATGGAATCATGTTATAGCAGTCTCTCTTGCCACGAATTATGGAATATTGTTACAGAAAAGTCTCTCCCCCCCCACAAGTTATGGAACCCTGTCATAACAGTCTCTCTCCTTCATCCAATTATGAAATCTTGTCCTAGAAAAGCTTCTCCACCTCAATTGTGGGATCCTGTCAGAGTAGAATTTCCCCTTCCTACAATTATGAAATCCTGTTATAGCATAATTTCTCTTCCCTACAATCAGTTTTAGCAGTATATCTTTCCTCCAGTTAGGGAAACCTGTCATTCCAGAGTCTCTCTTCCCTGTTATAGCAGAGTGTCTATCTCCTCAAATTATAGAGTTCAGTCTTAGCAGTATGTTACGTATTAGAATTTCAAATAGGCTGAAATTGAGTTACCTGATAAATTTAAATTTAGTAGTTGAATTGTACTTTGGATTCAGCAGTTAAGTAAAAACTTATGTATAGTCAGTTTATGATATTTGCCAACAAAATTGATACACAGTTTTCTTTTATACAAATATGTTTTAATATACACCCACAAAACAATACAATTTACACTTACAGTTATTACAAACAATTATTTATAAACAAAAGTTTCACAAACTTACAAGCAATATAAAGTCTTCCTTTTAGTCTGGAACTTCTTCGATATCTTATCGAGGGTTCACAATGAGCGGGTTGATTATGAGTTGACTTAGGTATAATTCACTTAAAGGGAAGCTAGCTAGCTTTGTCCTCCGTTATTTACCAGCCACACACACACACGCCGGGTTTTTCCACGTGACGTTATGTAATGTTTTCGTAAAGATATTAATGTCCGATGAGAATCCACTGAAGTTAAGTGAACTGTAATGTTCAAACTTTGTTAATGTTCCTGGTCAAATATCTGAAGTTTTCCGATTGATAAAAGTTATAACAATCACAGTTATAGCTTCCAAAGTTTATAGTACACTGACTACATCGAGCTAATAATAGATACTCCTTCTTTTGGGGCGTCACTTTGGTGATATTTATAGGCGTGTAGAGGCTTTCTATAAATTTCAGTTTTACGTAACAATACTGACGCTAACACAAGTATTTACATACACACATATATTGTTGATTCTTACTCTCGAGAATCTTCTATAACTTTCGAGAATAAGCGGGAGTTTTGCAATACATATCTAACACTATAAGCTATGCATGTTTTCAAATATAAACTTAATCTAAACAAACGCTGATATCAAAATAAATATATATATAATAATAATAAATTCGTCACAAGTATCTTTCTTCCCCTAATTGAGGAATCTTGTAGAAGCACAATCTCTCCTTCCTATGATTATGGAATACTCTCATACTAGAGTTTCAGATTCCTAAAAGTATGAAATACTGTCATAGAAGATCCTCTCCTCCCTCCAATTACGTATTCCTCTCATAGCAATGTCTCTCCTACCAAATTATGGAATCCTGTCATTGCAGAGTCTCTCCTCCTTCCAATTATGTCATAAAGAAGCTGTAAGTCACAAGTGTAACAAATAAGTTGATAAATTTATTATTATATTTTATTTTTGATTGTAAATGTATTTCAAGTACACCTTAAGGCAGTATAAAGCTATTTTACTGACCCAGATCTACTGTAAATGTCAAGAAGCTGTATTTTGTAAGCTATGCAAAGTAGATACTGAAATAGATATTAAAGCAGAATGCTAGATGAAAAAGTAATATTGAAAATAAGTTAAAATTATTAACAAATTTAAGAAGAACACCATCAAGAAAGATATAATAAAAAGCTGTTACATAAATCAATCATTATTATTTTTATCAAAACACCTAATGTATAATTACATTTTTAGGTAAGTTATTGTTCATTCTGAATTAAATTTGGAGTCAAAAATCTTTGTAATTATAAATAAAACTAACACCGACAGAAATGAATAAGGCTTGGTTTATCAAAAGCGTGTGTAGTATCTTAATTATTTTTAAGTATATCCATTTCATCTTTGAGGAGTCTTAGTAAAGTCTGTTCCAAGTGCCTACTGCAAACTACTAACTTAGCTTTGTTGAAACTTTTCATAACAGCTTTAATTAATGCTTTTTCCTCATCTGGGCAAATTATTAAAGTTCTAAATTATTTTGTAATCTATTTCCCTACCATTGAGTTTAATGTGCAGAGGACAAAAATGTTACGATTGAGAAATACAGTATTTCACAAAGCAGAGTCCCAAATTAAATGTTCTATCCACACAGTTTACCAAATCAATCCGCTGTTGTTCATTATAGCATACAATGATACAATCATAGATGCATTATTTATCAGTTCTTGTTAATAAAGAGATGATCCGAAATGTTGCATTTAATAGTCTATTCACCACCAGCAGTATTTTTGTGCATAGCTATTTCATGTTTTTTCTTCTTGAGTTTTACATTTCTTCATATTTTGAACTTGTTTTAAGTCTCTCGGTTAACATGGAAAGAGGTTCATATTTTCCAAACTTTTTAACGTGCTTTATTTTTCACATCTTAATTTTAATATTTTCTCGAGTTTCATAATATTGGTTGTAATGTTTCCTAATGTGTGTTTAATGTAATTAATGATACATTTATGTCAACCAGTGCAAATTATCAGAAAAACCTGTATTTTTAAAACTTTGTTTTGTTTTCCCATGAGATATAGAACAATGTTACATATATTGTGATTTTTAGAAATAATGCTGAAAAATAAACATACGTTAACTTAGAAAGTAGTGTAAAAAGTATACTTGACAGTTGTGTAAAGCTAGAATGTATACACACACCACAATCAAGTGTTGAGACATTTGTGAGAAAGCATTTTTGGATGATATTTCAGTCACTCAGTACACTGTGCAAGAACATATTGTGTTTTAGTCTTACATGGGGGTTCTTCATATAAAAGACCACCTTACCATAATCAAAGTGATTACCTAAACTTTTTATGTTACAAGTAGATGATTGTTAACATTTTTTTCAGTCTTACCACACCTGCTAAAATTTTGGTAGCCATAAGCCCAAGATAAGAACTTTGCTGTAAAATCACCAGTCCTCTGAACATGGCAGGTTGTAATATTCCTGTATGAATCTATTTGCATATAAAAATTATAATTATACATGTGTAAGAAGTTTACTCAATGGAGACTTTTACTTCGTTATTTTGTATATACACAAAGGTTATATAATGCTTAGTAAAATATGGTTATACTGCCCCGGTCTTCACTTTTATTATATACATGTAAATTGAAATCTCACTATTTAAGTAAATAACGTGTATTTTGATAATTCTATTGTAATTTTGAGTATTTTGTGTGCTTTTATGAGCATTGCATACACTTCTTATATCTAATGTATTTGTGTCTTGATGAAGTATTTCTGCATAAATTAGAACTTAACTGCATGCTTTCTTCTAAAAACAATGATTTAAATATTTTAATGTGTTTAGAAAATATTAATGACATTAAACATATTACACTTCTGTTTTATATTAACTCATCAAATTTGAAGATCAAAACTACATTTGGTACTTTTAAGACCACGTCGCAAGCGCTTGTTGACCATTATTGTGATTTTATGGTCACGAATTATTACTATTTTTATTTGCTTTTCTCAACGTTACAATGACACGTAGGCATGTTCACACACACATACATATTGATTTTATCTTTAGAGGTATAATGTCTTATCAATATATACTATGGAATTATGTTTTTCCAAACAACACAGCAACACACTTCAATTTTTAGATTTATTCACTGTTTGGCCTCTTCACTATAGGTGCTATCATTGATCTTACCATGTAGAATTATAAGAACAAGATAATGAACATAAAATAAATATTTAATTATAACATATAACAAAGTTTTTTTATGCAACTAGGAAAACAGTTCACATGATTAATCTATTTACTCACCATAACAATCAGGTAGTTAAAACAAAAAAGTTTTGCAACCATAAAGCTGCAAGATTATAGCTTAACCACGAACTACATAAACAAGATATAACTACAATTACAACCTAGTGTGACCAGGTATAGCCCAATTGGTGAAAGCTGTATTAGTTATACATATATTTTTTGTAACTCTGTAACAGGCTTCATACATTACATTTTATTGGTCTATACGTGAAGTTGAAAACAGTTTTCAAAGAATGATTTTATGCACGGAAATTGAACTGAAACTAAAAGAAAAGCTTGTTAACATCTTAATATTTCTTATATTTTTGTTTGTTTCTTATCAGGTTTTTTTACGTTATAAGAAAAAACTCCAAACCATTTCTCTTTAATCCCACACTAATCTGTACGTGTGTGACTGATCCAATGTAAGGGCGATGACCTGACTTCTAAAAAAATGGTAACTTTTATGAGTCTGTGTTTTTATTAGATGAAAGACAAGTCTGCCACCAACCGATTTTCCAAGCGGATCATTTTGTAAATATACTCCTTTAGAGATGGAACTTTTCATTTATTAAAAGGTAGATGTGATGCACGCGGCTGCTATAAATAATATCCTAACTACCACTTAATCAGTATCATATTTATTCAGTTTGTTGAGTGATCCTATAGCTTACAATGTATTAGATTGTGTTATCTAATAAAAAAGAAAAAAATACATTCCAAACCATAATTACCTGCCTTCGGGTATTTGCTGTTTTCACAAAAATTATAATTGTAGTATTGACGTAAACAAAATATTTTAAACTTTCCATACACACTGTTTTTCTCACAGTAAATAGCATTTAACCATCAACTGCAGGTTGCATGACACCATAATATCGTAATTTAAGGTGAAGTTGGCTCAATCCACACTACTGATATTAATATCATTTGTTCTTTCCCTTAACCTCAATTTACCGCTTTATTTTTACACCGCTCATACTAGTGGGAAGCGGAATATGGCTTATTAGTTAGTATGGCCAATTGGAAGGGAGGGGAGGCCATTTGGCTCGGGCTTCAAACTCAAAGGGGGGGGCCTCAAATTTAGACTTATTTTTTTTTTTGCACTTGTTAAGTTTCAAGACTTGTTTTTATGTGCCTCTCAATCAGACCAAAATATGGCACACACATTCAGCTTAAGGCTGCAAATTGTATATGTAAATTATGTTTCATTTTTCATTTGGGATAATGATTCTTATTTTGTTTACATTTGTTATCATTCTTTTTATTATAGCCAGAGGCCTCAAAAGATAGAAATGGCCCGGGCCTCTCTGAACCTTGGAGAGGGCTTGGTAGTTTGCATGCCGACTGTTAATCTGAGTGTTCATGGTTTGCGTCCTGTGGTCGCAAGATGCGTTTCGCCCTTTATGGCTCGATTTACGTTATTAGAATGGCGTTCAAATCCCAGTATTCGACTACACTAGCCTAAGAGTTGTAAGAGCATCGTTGACTATCTATCTTTCCTTTAGTCTATCAGTTCTGAGGTTATTGAATATTGTTAAAGAAATTATATTAAAATAAACACATTTTAAATATGTAGTACTATGTAACAATCATTTATAGATGTTACAGATAAAAGTGATAAATTTGTTATGTAAATAATGTATTGAACGAATATGTTTTTATTTCCTTATTAAGAAAAAAATTGGTTGTTTGGTGTCAAACTTGTAAAAAGTAGTTTGTTTGTTTTAGTAAAAGTATCAGTTAAAAATTAATGACGGCTAGAGCAGATAGCTCTGCAGTATCTTGCTATAATATCCAAAATAATAAAAAACTACAGATTATCCATTACATCATATATGCCTTCCAGTGGCACAGCAGCATGTCTGCGGACTTACAACGCTAGAATCCGGGATTCGATACCCGTGGTGGGCAGAGCACAGATTGTGTAGCTTTGTGCTTAATTACAAACAAACAATACATTGTATATATTAATTTTATGTTTTGGCCTGTTTAGCTTAGAAAGATGTTTTAAGATTAAATTATATTTTAATGTCTTTAGGTTAGGATGATGTTGATTTTATGTGATTGGTCATTTACCGATTGACAGTATAGAATATCTGACGATATTTTGTCGCCGACTTCTCGGATCTTCTCACCGCTGGACCTGCCTGGCCTTTGCTTTGACATCTTTGCGTCTTCTCGACATGACCATTCACACGAAAATCTCGTCGTTTATCTTCATTCAACGCTATTTCCACAAATTTTCCTGGTGCGGAGCGAAGGAGGTTTAATAATATTTGAACACCTCAGATTTCAAATGGTTTGAACTACAAACATTATAATACAAACGATTTTTGATCTAAATAATCGTCAAGAATTTGTTGTTGTATTGCAGATATGAGCAGAGGCATCGCTGGGCACTGGCCCACATGGTCCGTGCCCCTAATGTTACATTGTAGTTATATTTTAATTATTTGGAGTAATAGCTGCTTCTTGGGCCCCAAGTCCTGGATATTTCTAATAGCTGGCGATGCCCCAGGTCTAGGAGTGAGGTGAACAAAATTCATTATGTTGATTACAGCTCATTTGTTTTGATGTTACTAATAACTTTAGTTACTAACGCTTGACATTTTAGACACATCAATATGTAGTTCGTTTAATATTCAAAATGAAAACATCTACTCTACAGAAAGGTTAGAATAATATTTGTTTACAATATTAATGGTTAAGCATAACTACTAACGTAGATCCTTTAAAACTAAACTTTATTGAAGCAAATCAACTTAAAAAAACTATACATGAAATTATTGTACAGTCTTTAGAAATTTAAATAAGCATCTTTTTAAGAGCGAATAGATGTTTTACAATGCATTCATTATAGAATGAATTAGCGATGAGTGTTTTACATATAAAATGCCAAAGGTATGTCATGGAAATTAAATTTGTTTAGCTATACTTTACAAAACACACACACACATATATATATATTGATTTTTATTTATCTTTAGAGACGAAATTTTGGCGATGATTTAGAAATAACACCTTTTTTTTAGTAACAGACACAAATGTTACTTGTTGAATTTAAGACCTTTCAAATAAACGTGTTTCTTATAATTTAATTATATGCATTTAATCAATGAATAATAACCATTTTATATTTCAATGAGTTTTTGTGTCAGCATTTAATCTTAAAGTGTTTGTATTTATGGCAAAGTTATCTTTTCACCGTACCTAATTTTGAACCCTACTACCATTCACGCTAAGGGCTTGGATTGCACTGTTATAACGCATCCACAGATTTTAAAGTGCAGACAGTATTTAGTGGTGTCCCATGAATTCGAACCCTGTTCACCATCTCCGAAATGCACAGCTTTCCCACAGCGCCAACTCGGACCTCAAAAGAGTATTATTTGAAAGCATGTGCTCAGTAATATAAGTAAGATAAAAGCATACTTGCATGAGAACGTTGCGTTTATATAGCTGTTACAACGGAAAATTTTCAATCCAAATGATATTGATAATATGTTGTTGTTTTTTTTCAAACTTGCCAAAGTCCCCGGTGGGCAGCTGTAAGTTTACGGACTTACAACATTTAAATCCGGGGTTCGATTCACTTTGACGGACACAGCAGATAGCCCAATGTGGCCTTGCTTTAAAAACAAAGAACAAACAAGACTTGCTCATGAGGATTAGCAACCAGTACATTTATATGGGCTTATAGTAACAAAGACATATAAGGATAACAGATATTACTTTTGTAAAGTGTCCTGTATAAAAATATATCCCTAGACGCAGAAGTAAATGTACATTAACGTAATGAAAACAAAAAATAAGGTTTTATCATTTACCATAAGTAGAGTTTGTGCAGCATAGCAAACAAATACAAGTTTTGATTTACAGTAAATACAACCACAAAAAAGTTCCAATGTCATTATTAGTAGTTATTCAGGTATGTGCATGTCTTGTATATATATATCAAACTTCATTTATTTCTTGTATTTGTGCTACACACATATTTTTGACATTTTCTGACTTAACATATATATTTCTGCAGAATGAAATATAAAATATACATTTATTGCCGTGTTTCCGCTTTAATACCTAACTCATTATTTCAAAAGATTACGAGCCTGTTGCCTGTCACACATCTCACAGTATTTTAACTTGTGAAAAGAAACCATAAAAAGAAGAAAAAACAAAACAAAACACGAATAACAGAAACTGGACAAACAAGATTTTGTCAATATCCGCTATGATAATTTGAGATTACAAAAGAAACACGCAACTACTTGATTGTTTCATGTCATAAAAGTTAAAAAATGAAATGAAATGGCATTTTATAGCCTTTAAAGTAATCTATCTACTGACTTCACGTTGTTGAGTCAGCAGGTAATTACTTTTAGGACATAAAATGTAAAGTTTGTATTTGTTTGAATCCATTTATTTTTTTTCTTCTTTCTCGTCTGAAGATGGACTTGGCATAGGCCAAAAGATGCCTCAGATCAACGTCGTTGAGTCAGCAGGTAGAAGACATATCCTGTATAAACTTTCGCCCAGCACCTTCGTATTTGTTTATGCATACTTTAATACAAATTCATTATCTCTAGCCAATTCGTTTTTGATTACAAATCATTTGGTGTTAGGTAAATTAATGGTCTCTTCATGTACGTTTAAACAAATGGTTTATATGATGACACCTTACGTAAACAACATGTTTGTTTTTGTGAAAATTCGTATGATCTAAGATTAATATGGTTCTAAAAAGTATGATCTAAAAAAAAACATATCTGTATTTCTAAAAAGGGTCTTTTGTTTGAAATTAAGCACAAAGCTACACAATGGGCTACCTGTGCTCTGCCCACCATGGGTATCAAAACCAGGTTTCTAGCGTTGTAAGTCCGCAGACATACCGCAGGGTCTTACAGAACGTAAATCCGATCTCATTTAATTTTTAGTATCGAGGGTTCCACAAACAGTTTTCTTGTCATTATACATTACGACGGAGATATAAAGAAAATTTCATTCAAAACAGTATTTCTATGCCATTTTAAATATTTTATTTTTTCATAAATACTTTGTAATTGAAGTTGTTAACACAAGTACAAACCAAACAGTAAATACAATATAATCAAATACTCCATTCATACAATTTGTTTATGATGATAAGTTCAAACAACGTTTCGGCCTCAGGGCCAGTTTTGGTTTGGTTTGAATTTCGCGCAAAGCTCCTCGGGGGCTATCAGCGCTAGCCATCCTTAATTTAGCAGAGATAAATTCCAGGAAGGCGATTTGTCAACACCACCTACCGCCAACTCTTGTGCTACTTTTTTACCAACGTATAATGGGATTGACCATAAATATATATAACACTCCCTCGGTTGAAAGGTCCAGCATGTTCAGTGACGGGTATTTGAACCTGCGATCTGCACATTACGAGTCAAACGCCCTTGCCACCAGGTCTTCAAATAGTTTTTAATTCCTACAGTTTAAATCGTTTTTTTTCCGTGTAATAAACAAAATTAACGAAAGTTACAATGTAACTTTTGGTCAAATATATTTCTTTCAACAACTAAAATATGACTGATATGACTAATAACATGCTTTAAAGAACCAACACCAGTCTGTAGCTTGTTATTAAGTAAAACAAAACATGTTACTAAACACGGGTATGCTAGAGCAAGAGCTGTTCACTAATATTTATAATTAATAGGTTAATTAAAAGCCGTGATTTCTACAATTTAGCCTTCGACATATATCTACTGCTAACTGTAACCGTCCGGTTTGAACAAATTACAGTTTATAGAGTGCATGCGCAATATCAGTAATATTTTGCAGCCCTTGTACATAGCTGGTTTGTTATTGCTTGCATTTGCCTTAATAAATGTATTGTTTCCTTCGCTCAAATTTGTCCCGCAAGCTTATCACATATTTCCGTTTCCAACTGGTTTATCACCATATCCGCTATTAAAGTGAAAACGAAGATTGCTCATTTATGTCCAATATAAGATCATGCGTGCACAAGAAAAGACAAAACCAACAACAACAAAACAGATTTGTTTGTTTCAGAGGAAAGCCATGTTGGGCTATCTTGTGTGCCCCCCTGAGAGGAATCGAATCTCGAATTTTAGCGTTGTAAGTTCGTAAACTTACCGCTCTCCCATCGAGGAACAACGAAAAAACATTCTTAGGATCGATAAAGTTGGCAATTTAGAAAAACTAAAAAAAATATTTAGAACAAAAATAAATATGAATAATAATAATAAAAAAAATTGGAAACCAGAATCGATTATCAGTTAAGATCCCCCCGACTTACACATGTGTGTTGATAAAAATGATTATGTCTTTGATTGATTTACGTAACAGCTTTTTGATGGTTATTATACATTTCTTGATGGTGTTCTTATTAAAATAATGATATATACTGACTAATAGGTACATTTTTTAATGAATTTTAACTTATTTTCAAAATTATTTTCAATTTAGCATTCTGTTTCAATATCTACTTTGCATAGCTTAAAAAATATAGCTTGTTGACATTTACAGTATTTTTTTAAAGGTTTTGTATTTCTTGACAATAGTAAATCTAGATTGGTAAAATAGCTTTAGACTGCCTTAAGGTGTACTTCAAATACATTTCCAATTAAAAATCTTGATGACATTTGCCTTTTTTGTGACCATTCCTGAATGATTTGATTGGTATTTAGAAGGGCCAAATAAAAACATATTATAAGGAAATTACATAAAAAAACATAACTTTCACATATTTAAGAAATGTCAATCACATGGCAGGAAAAAAAAAAGACAAAAAAGCTTTAATCACATGTGTAGGCCTAAAGCCTTGGGTTTGTATCGCATATGCAAATCCAGCAATATTTGATTATTATTCAAATTACCCTTGGAATGTCATATGTTAATAAAATATTATCCTTTGAATCTGTTTCATATAATAAAATAAAATGTAAGTACTATTTGAATAAGAATATAGTATCAACATAGCTTACAACAAAGAAATCTGTTCTTACTTAAATATTTTGGGTTTAGTTGTGGGTGAGGAAGATTACAGGTCTTGATCAGTCTCAGGAACTTTTGTATGTTAGTTGCAGATTTTGTAAATGGAACAAAGAAAACACTGCCATCTAGTCTATTACTGTACCTATTATCAGTATTATAAACAACATATGCACAACTTTACATCATTTCGTCTACAAAATAGCATGATGTTGATATACTGAAAACACATACTCCTATAGATATACAACTAAACCTGACTGATGATGTAGTAACTGGCACTATGGACATTACTATAGACCAACTGGTTAAGAATAAATTGTCAAGTGACTTTTCAGAAAGGTTAATTAAGATGGAGATCAAGAACAGTGTCATTAAATCTTTCAAGATGGAAAAAGAGCATCCATCAATAGGATATGTGAAAAAGAAGATCCTGACAAATCTTGACACAAGAAATTAAGCTGACTTCAACTTTTGGAACCAGAAATTAAGGAAGTCATGGACACAGAGTAGAATGAGCAAGCTTAACTGCGGTATAACAGTCTCATTAAAGGTACACAATGCAAGCAGAAGTAGTATTTCTTCTGCAGATTTTGATTCACCAGAACAAGATGAAAACATAAGCAAGAAGAGAAAACTATTGCAGTAACTAAATAGTATCCACTCAAAAGTTTCAAGATACCACAACAGCCCTGCTGACACAGGTGAACAGGATTCTGTGTTCTTGTTTTAAACATTACAAGACATGTTTACAAGATACTTAAGTGTATAACCATCTAGTGTTGCAGTAGAAAACAAGTCTTATACCTTATAGACTAAACTACGTATCATTCAGCCATTACAACTATAAGCTACTTTTTCTACTCGGTAGTATTACTGCTGAAATTTACAGCATATTCATATTTTATCAAACTCTGGGTCACTGATAACATATGCAGCAATATTTTCATTTTGATTCTGACTAATACTGTTCTGTGCCATTTTGTTTGCCAATAAAATCCAACGTCATTTATAAATATTTACTAGCTAATGTAGCTAAGGAAATTAAAGCTCAATAACACTTCATTGTATGTAAAGAGAAATATTTCAGTTTATTTATGTTGTATTTGTTTTTTCATGTGGGAATATAAAAAATACAAGGCTACAATAATTGTCTACAGCTGGTGCTCAATACACATAGGTTAAAATTAAAAAAAAAGTAAACTAGCCTTTTTTTCCCTTTGGAAAATCTGACAAGATTTATTAGTTAACTAATTACTAGTGTAGCAGTAGTATATTCTTTTTTTTTTTCATAAAAAATTTTAAACTGTTTAAGAATATGGTCATATATATATATGTATGCAAAGACAAAGATATTCACGAATAGGTACAGGGAATGTTAGTTACTTCTGTTTTTATCGTCATGTTCTCAAGCTCTGCTGCAAATTTAATGGCAATGCATTTTTGCATTTTATGTGCAATTTGTCATTGCCTAAATACTGCATGTGCTCACTTCTTTTATGGTTTATCAACACATAAGAGTTTCTGATGATAAAAATTCATTTGTATATCTTTTATTATTCAGAGTTATAGATTTCAACTAGTCATACTCAGTTGAAAAATGAAATTCAACTGACTCATGCCTCTACACCTACACGTACAGTTAAGATTGAAAAGTGTCCAGAAGAAATCAAAATGTATTTAAATATTTATATATCATTTTCTATACTTTGAGTTCTTCTCCATCTTCTTAAGGTTCACAAGATGGAGAAAAAATGTTTTAAGATATTACAATATTTAAGATGTGAAGAAAATTCTGATAAAATCCAACTTAAACATTTTCATATCTATTACACTATATTATACATTGTGTCACAGAAAAAATCAAACTCAGCATAATAAGAAGCATTCAATGTAAAAGGTACATGAAAAAGGAATAAGGTTAAATAAACTCCAAATATACATGTATTTTGTTTCAACCTCTTATATCCCATTATCTTTTCCTCAATCAATTTACTTCCACATTTAATAATTTAAAAAAAAGTTCTGTTTAAAAACTTCTTTAATTGACTCCATTTTACCTTCAATTGCAGGATACATATAATGAGAGATACTGCACAAAGAGTAAACACATTAGTATTATTTCTTTAACCACATATCCATAAAATGCTCAATATTCTGTAATAGTTTTAAGGCACAAGATTGATTAAAGTAAGACCTCCAGAATATAATAGTGCAACAAGAAAAACAGTGATAATATGATTATATTGTATTAAGAATCCACCAGAATGGTTTATCATCAGTGAAAAACTACAACACTTTTTTCTCATATATAACTCTGATTTTTCTCTGATAACTGCCAGATAATGTTTTTTTCACATGGAAAACCATCTACTAAAATTAGCTGTATCAATAGTATTTTAGGTGTAGTAGAGTTTTGACTGCTGAAATGTCACCTAACTCTAGAAACAGACAGGAGCAGTCCATAAAAGCCAAAATTCTAGTGTCATCTACAGAAATTAATTAATCAAAGCTGCACACAAGTTTTCTTTTATGATTCCTTTAACAGCCAGCATTGTGAGCTGACTACACGTGATACAGATTAAGTAATATAAAAGTTATTAAATAATTTTACCCATAAATATCTTAAAAGGCTATGTCAAATTTGTTTTTCAGAAAACAATGTGAATGTCTACATTTCACGCTTACAAAAGCAACATACGTTTACTAGTACAAAAGTGACTTGTATGTATATGTTATAAAGAGAAATTATCAAATTCTGTGCAAATTCAATATACAATAACTTTACAAAAGTATACACTCTACATCTTATGAATCAGTTCATGTATTGTATTAGAATAAAATGCATTTTGTAACTAAGAAATGATAAACTTTATTCTATTATTTGAAAATATTTCCAGTTTTATTTACTTCAACAGATATGAAAGGTTTAACCTGAAGTGGTATTATAATGAATTAACTTTTTCTTTACCAAAAATAATTAATGAATTATACATCTTAAACACATATATATATATATCCAATAACAGAAGCTTAAATAAAGAATCCAGTATATTATCGGTATAAACATTAGCTGTAACCAAAGAGACTAAGCATAAATTACACAAGTTGCATGCACTTAGAGTTAGTTTGAGACATACAGAAACAAGGTCTCATATGAAAAAACTGACAGAAAGTAAACAGAGCCAGACCATGTTGACATTATAGTAGAATTCTTATTTTTGTTTATGGGAAAAGTAATATCAATGAAAAATGCAAAAGTTTATCTTAAAACAAGTTTTCTAATAAGATAGTTTTACACACACTGTATATTTGATAAGGTCATAAAATAAACTAATATTTTTTGTATATAAGTATCATATACTTTTCAAATTATTTAAAATTCAATGCCAAAATGCCATACTGAAAAACAGAATTAAGAACATTATAAAGTATATCCTCCTTACTATAAGCATTGAAAAATCAAAACAAAATACCAAATGCAGACAAACATTATTGGTCAATTTTGATTATTACAATGTGCTATAAACAATTACATTTGTACAAATACACCTTATTTTCCTCTCAAGTGAAGTGAAACAACTGGCATACAAAAAAGACTATCAAGCAGAACTTCTGAAGTAATTACTGTACGTAGGTTTATCCGTTATTTAAACACCATATGATTGTGCTTGTTACCCATACATGTCCATTGCATAATGCCCTAGACTTGCTGGATAAATTCCAGCTTTTCAAATCTTCCAAGTAAAAGGTTAAATACAAAAATTAATTTTAACTGTTAGTCAGTTCTTGATGATATAAACTAACTATGAGTAATAAACTAAAAGGTTTAGAAATAGCTGTATAAAAAAACTATCATATGTGTGTCAACAACAAGCCATTTCTTAATCATGAAGTGGAGCTGCTTTGATTTCAGAGAAATTAAAGGGCATAATATCTCAACTAGTTTTACAGTTTACATGTTGGTTCCTAATCCAAATATCCTTATAATAGTTGTATAGACTTGAAACTGTGAAAATCAATTTATAAGTCCCTATAATTCACACATATATATATATATATTTATGCATGTACTTGCATTATGCATTTAAGCACATGGATATGTATAACTATTTTAAAAAACTGCTAAAAGTTAGTATTACTTTGTAAACACAAGTACACCTTTACTTATAATGATAATAATGGACTCACATAATAAGAATCTTACTGTAGTTTTGTTATGGAAATTACAGTGAAACAGGTTGTGCATTATTTTGATTAGAATAGCTTTCCTGGGTAAAAAAATAGCATTAGTTTAGTCTGATAAAAACTAACATGAGTTACTGGAAATCATGAAAAGCTAAGTCTACAAATGCAACACTCATACTGCACATAATTGTGCAGAATGGACTTCAGAATGTATTCTTATTTTCTGTTCAAGAAAGGGCTTGCACTGTCATTCAATTCTAGAAACAAGTTATTTAATGGACAAACAAGTTTCACCTTTCATTTGATGGCATAAAAATAATGGATATTTAACAATAGATAGAACTTTATGCATGTTAAACATTTTCAGATAATAACCAATGGTTTGTATGCAGAAGTTTCACGTAGTAATTTGCAACTGAATAAAATATACACTATATGTAATTCTTCCAAATATACACCAGGAAACAAAACATCCTTATCTAAAATTTATAGACTTTAAAGTGTAAAAAAAATGTTATATTCTTATCTTAGTCTACAGGTAAACTATCCTATCATTCCCTTCCTTACCTGCAAGTAAGTTAACTATACCTCTTCTTACCTAGTTTGCAGGTAAACAATCATGTCCATTTCTTTTCAACAAATCTATTCTTTAAGTTTTAATTCATTTAAAGAAAGTTTTATATATACAAACAAGTTTATCACAGAGAAGCCATGAACATATTGTATAATAAAATATTAATGTCCTTTAAATACTGACCACAAACAGACACACACTCTTATACATGTAATTTCATAACTTATGTAAATCAATTTTTTTTTAAACCAGCAAACATTTAAGTAGTTCCTAGATAATCCAGAAACAAATACAGCCTGTATGACAGGTAAATAACAGTGTTTAGAAGTACATCTTATAGAGATTAACCTGAAAATATATTTAGTTACACACATACACATATTTGTAAATAGAAAGCTAAAATAACTAAGATAAACATATACACATACTAAAGGTGCAAAGCACTAAATTGAATGTAAGCATGTAGATTAACTTATCAACAGCTAACCTTAGTCTTTCTTACAAAAAATATTTGTGTGACCAAGTCAAATAACAGTTATAAAATATACTCACACAGATTATAATGAACAGAAATCAAACATCAGCAGAAAGAATAAATGTTTGTAATACCAAGCTAAATATACTATTACCATGAAAACAACTGTTAAGTCAGTTATAGTTAAATTTTGAAATTTTTCTATATTCTTGAACCCAATTCACGAAAACATATATAAAAGACAAACTCTGAAAACAGAGTAACATCTTCACCTGTTGCAAGCCTGTAGTATGTATTTTCTTCACTGTAGCTTTGTGTGTGTGTGTATATATACATATATATATATAATATACAATGTCCATGGAGAATAACTGTTAAAGCACATAAGTTGGAGAGAAATATATTGATACGTAGGGTTGGGACAAATATCTGATCCTATCATAAATTAACATTGCAATCAGTAGGAAAATCAGATAGCATTTCTATCAATGGATCATTGAACAACATTATACAGACATAATACTACTTGCATGTGCATCACACTCGAGGTATTGAATTATGTAGCCAACTGGTGATTTACACTGGCTTCTAAATGTAGTTGCATTTTCCCTGGTATTAAAGAGTAGGAGCCCTGGTTTTCGTAATACAAATAGACATCATGTAGTTTAAATGAACATCACCTCCATCTTTGTGTTGCCACAGTAACAGCAACAACAAACACAATCCAAACAAAAGTCTCAACAAGGAATTGGAAGTGTAAAGCACAATGTTGTTCTACCACATCCTGTATTCCTTTAAAAGAGCTCACAACAGCCTCTAAATCATGTAGAACTGTATATTCCCATGCACATCCTCATTAATTTTTCAAAAAATCAAGTAACTAGTTTAATACTATAATGTACTGAAGTTACCTCTCACTTGTAGAGCACATGTTTAATATGTATGGCTAGAACTTATATCCAATCCTAAAACATCTGAATCTGATAGGATATCAGTAACCGGATACCCAAAGTCCAACCAAAACTATTACTTGTACAATCCCAAATGAGCATCTATATGTATATCATAATAACCTGAGCCACACAACTATCTAAGTACAAATACTGTACATAAACAAAACCTAATGAACTATACTTGTTACTCTTCACATACACATTTATACAGCCAATGCTTAAGGTCAATACCCTCAACCCAGTCTCAAACACTTTTAACGAGCTGATTAGTGTAAGCTATATGTGCATCTGAAGAAGCATAAAAAACTTTTTGTCTGATTTTTCTACAATGGAACTAGTCTTTCCAACAGCCAGATGCATCCATATGGAAACATTATTAAACTTTTAAACATCTGGATAATTGACTTCTAACAGTCAAGTTTCTCCTTCATTTTCTGAGTTAAAAAGAATATTTGATAGCTGAGCTTTAGTAGCACCATTGAAGTATCAAGTACACACAGTAGGTGAAACAAAGACTTGGTAAAAGACTGATATTAACGAGAACAGCTTAAGTTATGAAATATACATGAACTCCAGTTAGATTTCAAATAATGTACATCAAAAATCCGTAAACCGATCTTAATAGAAGGCATGTGCTTCATTAAAACTCAATTATCTTTTAATAATGTATAGTTTGCAGCCAACCACAATTTAAAAAAACAGTTAAACCTAGTTAAACAGGACTTCAAAACCACACTAAACATTTTAACAGCTGTGTGACTGCCAATTAGAATGTTCTTGTGATATTTATGCAAATTATACGTTTCAGCTAAGGACAAGTAAGTTATGAATGATTCAAATCCCAAGTTAATGGGAATATGTCTGTATAAGAAGTATCAAAACAAAAAACTACTCCTATGTTCTTCTTGCTTATCACCAGACAATTTTTCTATATTAACAATGTAATTAGTTAACAATCATAAATTCCTTACAAAGTTTTCTCAGTACTTGTAAGAATGTATTACTCCATCTTCCAGAGAAACAATTTTTTTTTCTAAGTTGCTGTATAACATTATCACTAAGAACAAAGAATTATTCTTCTAAGCCATAGATATAATATCAGATTTCTTCATACTTATATGAGGCATATAGAAAACTTTCATTCTTCTGTTGCATTTGAATTTCTGATTTTTCTTTTTCACACAATACACTGTTACTTTGAGGTAATTTATGTTGTATCACCCATTTTTCTGGTGACTTGTCTTATTTCAAGCACTTTGTTTACAATGTTGTTTGAGTCTGTATTTTGAAAATACAAAATATGCACTCATGATTTAAAACAAATTATCCCATAAGTAAAAATCCATAAATTGATAAAGCTGTTCAATATTCACAACAGATAATCATGTTTTATAAGACACTTCAAATTGAAAACCTACTTACATCTACATGCTCGTAAGATTATATGCACATGTGAAAGACCATCTACAATAAGCCTAAGTTTTGGTGCTGCTTTTGAAATGACTGTGTCCTGGTTGGAAGTACTATCTTTGATTGGGTTAGTCACTAAACAAAGCAAATGCTGCCCAGCCAGAGAGCAAAATTGTTCACTGAACATGCCACTGATATCAACTGTTTGGTTGCAAACACTCAATTGCTGATCATCCACCAAAATTTGCATTACATCACAGGGGAATTTTGTTTACATTTCAGTGGGGTTTTTCACTTTGTCTGACAATCAGAATCATTATCGATTGATCACTGCATAATTGTGTAGCATAAAATAGTTTTCTTCACAAAATCAAACACTCTGCACTTCACAGACATTGTAGGATAGAATTAAACAACATGTACCCACATCCATAAGAACTAAGAGTGTGAAAGTAAAGAATTTACTATGTCGCTCCTGTAAAACAAAAGTTCTACAACCAAAATGCGAGTCAGCGACTGGCCAGCATTTACTAGTTAACCCAACTTGTGCTGATAACTACACGGATAGCATGTCTTAAATTATTGCAAATGGTTGGTTGACCTCTCATCTCTATATTCTGGAAGTCACTGTTATTAAAACACATAAACCTGTCCTTTGCCACCAAAAAGAATTCCTATACAATCTACACATCCTTCAGTAGGTCTGTGACATTTCCTGATTGGCTAAAGGACACACCAATCATTGATTGCTTTACCAGTTTACGTTGATCTGACTCATTTTATAAGCTATACTATTTCCTATAGATCATTTTCCAGATCGTTCTACTATGATTAGTGTCTGGCAAAAAGCTTCAGCAGATATATCTTTTGCAACATCTGAACCACCAATTGGTCCAGTTATCAATGCTATTTTCAAGTTTTGAACAACTCTACTTTCAAGATCTACATATCTACAAGAGGCAATGTTTCTGTTTATGAATGTTATATTTTAAGATCTATGCAAGAACTCAGCTAACAGATGTTTCCATATATTAGAGATAATTGCTCAAACATTCAGCATCAAAATGTTTCATTAATTGTCAGTCTACCTCTATAAGGCTAATCAAGATTGAGTATAGTTTAAAAACAGAGCCTACTCTTTTGACAGAATAAGAAAGACTGAAGAGAATTCAAGCAAAAATGGTGTGAATAATTTGCATGGTTAACAAATGAAGATAATACTGCAATGTGCCAAATATGCTCAAAATATACAAATATCTCAGATAAAAACTCTAAGCTTATTCAAGGTTTCCAATGGCCTTTCAAGTTAGAAAAATTTAGACTATGCAACTAACCACAAACACACACAAAGTATATAGCTTGAGAACTTGCTGCAAAAAAAATGGAATGTACAACATTAGCAGTGTCAGAAAAAGATGGATGCAAATGTTTCAAGATCTGGAGAAGCTTTTCAACAATGCATATTATGTAGCAAAATAAAACAAACCATTTAGATTTTCAGAATTTTATTGTACTGTTGAATAAATTTGATGTAGATGTTAGTCTTGAACAATATCAGAACAACATGCAGTGCACAGTTTATATTACACATCGCATATGTAATAAGGAAAGAACTACCCACTGAAATCAAGGATTATAGTCATGCAACTATCATCATAGATGGATCAATTGATAAATCAACAGTAAAACAGCTAATTACTTATGTTTGATATATATAAAAGATAAGTGAAAGAAACTTTCCTGTTAATTATTCCTCTTCAATCATCCACTGCAAAAGGTTATTATACAGCTTTATGGAGAAAGAAGAAAACTGGTTGGTAAGACTTGGCACAGGTAGATGCTGCAAACATGGTAGGAAAAGAAAATGGACTGATCACTAAAGTGAAAAATAAACATTCCAGATTTAATTCAACAACACTGTGTTGCACAAAAATTAAATTCTGTGAAACTCGTGAAGTACTTAGAAGAAACTGTATAAATTTTCCAGGAATTCACCCAATGGATTGAGGCAGTTAGGACTTGTGGAAAATGGTCTTGAATCAAAGCTCTTGAAATTTCACCATTTACATCACATTTGCAAGGTTTCTAGTAAGGTTGGAGCTCTTACTGCTATTATGAAAAACTGTAGCACAGCAGTAGTTCATTTAGGGAATATAACTAATGAGAAAGGAGATGGTACTGCTCTAGTTAAAGATGTTTGACAGTTAAATAAGAAAAATATCTGTATTTATATTTCAGTGCTGTAGAAATATGTTAAAAATTAAGACTAAGTCATTTTTCAATAGCTTGCCCCCACTCTGGCCCTGCAAGCTCCCAAAGTTAGTGCAACAGCCAGTCTTTGCAATTGCTTGGTAGAAAAATTGAATCAGAAGTGAGTGATGTCATCAACGTAAATGAGGCCAGTCACAGTTGGCTTCCTCTCTGTGAGTGGAAAACTGTTTATTTTTTCTGGACAAATTTCATTTGACAGATGTCGTGAATACAGTTATTTGTGAGTAACCAACTATGGTATTTCACTGTATTGTTTACAGATGTAGGAACATTCCCAAGGAAAAGAAAGTATATCTCTGCATGAGTTTCCTAAGTCATACAGAAAATGGCACATTGCCTGGACAAAGTTCTTATCAAGAAGTTGTGATAAATGGAGTCTGCTGAAAGCTGCCATGTAATGAAGTGAACACTTTTTGGAATCAGACTTTGAAAATAAACTACAATTTGATATAGGATTTGCAAAAAAAATAAAAAACTGGTGCTAAAGAAAGATGCAGTGCCCAGTATATATTCAAAGTTCGAGGGAGATCCATCAGGCACGGTGAGAAGCAGCCAGTCTCATGCCAGTGTGACACATCATGCTCTTGTTCACAAACCAATAACAGCAATGACAGTCGTGTCCGATCAGCTGTTCAAAAACGAGAAGCAGGCAGGGTAAGTTCAGGTTTTAGCTAATCTTTCAAGTGAGATATAGAATTGTCAGCTATCATTCAAGTTTTATAAACACATCAGTAGATCTGCTAAAACAAAAATTGTTTATGAAATTTAATTTTCAGCTATTATTTACCAAAAAAAGGGTATGGACAAACAATTGGCTGTTCTTTTTATTTATTTTTCATGTTTGTAACACTTTTTTATGAAATTTCATTGGAGATATTAGTATGCAACATAAAAAGGCTAGATTTACAATATTGATTATCAAAATATTATCCAAGCTATGTTTGTTTCTTCATTCTTAATGTATACTTTGCCATATTCATATAAGTCAGAGAAGACTGTTTTACACTGCTAACGTCAAGAAAATGGGATGAAATTTACAGCTGTCAGTGTGGTCACGTGAGTGATAATATAGTAAATCTATGAGTAAATTCTAGTTAATATTTGTTTTTTCAAGTGAGGGATCTGCATCTAGATGTAAATGTAATATCAGCTGATGGATTCTCGATACTGTATTCTGCACATTTTATGACATTGTAACATATAACTATTGAAACAATTCCATATCAAGAAACATCAGACAACTGCCAGTCCTCATCCACTTCAGCCAACATTAGACACATTATCACCTATAAGCTCTGGTTCAAACATATATATGGTGCGATTGACACATTACATCTATCTTCACCTGCTGTCACCATTTTTGTTTACCTTGTGTGACGTAGGTTTGCCCGGCCAGTTTGCTATGTGGTGTTTCCGCTAGTTTTTCTTAAAGCTAGCCAACAATGACCAAATATGTCTTGGAGCCACATGAGCTTGAGTATTTCATTAATATTTTAATCATGTTATTTTTAGTGCAATACAATATATACATTCAAGCACAAAAAATACCCTATTGTCTGTGGTCTTTAAAGAAAAATTGAAAAGGATGAAATATTTCAAGTTTGCTCTAACTTTGCATTTTCTACTTGATTTTTTTGTGTATTTTTAAAGAAGTTTCTTTGGCATTTCATAAGTAAAATTTATTTCTCAGTCAAGTTGAGATTCACATAAAAAGACCCTGAATAAACTCAAAAACTTGCAATCCAACATTGGATCATGTGAGGCTCTTTTTATAAATACAACCGCTATTAATGGAACGTACAAGGAAATCAAGCTTTCAAACATCAATGATGCAAACTTTGATTCAGAAAAGAAGAGAATCATCAATGATGGAATGAAATATTTTCAGGAACAGTTTTTAGAACAAGGAAAAAGGTAGTAAAAACCTTTTTCAGTGTTTGATACTATTATTTGGCCTCAAGATAAGCTTGAAAATTTTGGGAAAGACAAAACTGAATTCCTTGCTCAGTACTTTCAAAGATATCTTTCATCAAAGATAGTAAAATGAAATTTCTTATGACTGAATGGTACAAGTTCAAAGTTTTGGAACAAGTTTTAAAGATTGAAGAATTACTTGACAAGACACTTTCTAAGGCAAACAGATTTCCTGTTCTTAGCCACCTCATCACTATTGTAGCAGTTTTACCAATATCTTCAGCTGCATGTGAACATGGTTTTAACCATATGAATTTAATTAAAAGTAACAATCTAACACATCTATAGGAATCAACCTTAAGTGATCTGATGATGATTCAACTCATTAGCTGAGCTTCACAACTATCATCCACAAAAACTGTTGATAGTTGGTTTTTGGAACCAAAACATTAAGATATACTCAAAAGCACATGAGACAAAAGTTACCTGACAAAGAATATGGAAAACTATGTCCAAAGCATCCCAAATTTTCATGATTGGTGTGTAATAATAAATCTTTTTCAGGTAACATATCATATTGTTGTTCCCTATTTTAGCTGACTACTAGAAATATTTGTTGGCGACCAAATTTTAAAAAAATTTTGAGCCCTGTGGAAATGATTTATGTTAAAAATAATGTTTTATTGTCAGTTAGAAGCAATGACAAGTGACCAGTCAATATACAACTGCATTCAAGATGCAAACCAACAAAACTGACAGCTACACATGTACTGGCCCTTGTACTTGAGGCTATATATTGTTGGAACCTATTGTAAACACACTTTCCTACAAACACAAAAATCATCTAGAAATCATGTATATATATATATGTGTGTGTAACTCTTACTGCAATAATTTTTCATTTTCAATTCAACTATTAATTCAAAATCTACACTTATTTTTTACTTCAATAAATTACAATTTAGTCACAGTTATCTATAAAATGGGTATTTCAGTTTTTTGTGTTTTTTTTTTCAAGTAATTTATTTAGCCATAGTAAATCTTTTAAATTGTAGTTTTATTAGTATTTCCTATGAAAAAAATGAATCAAACATGCTTTACATATATAGCAAGTTATGTTTTTTATAGCAGGGATGTGCTATAGAAAAACTGAATGATCCCAATTAAGTTATTTGGTGATTATATACAAGTCACAAATGGAGCAAATAGCCCTTCTTCATTGTTTCAACTGCTGTATGACAACATTTAGTGGTTATTCATTACTAAAGACCTGTGTTGTCACATGATTAGTAAATTAAGATGTATACTTACTGAGCTCACTTGGCTGGCCCAATCTTGTTGAAGTTATTAGTTCTAAATTAAACCAGAGTTTTGCCAGTATCAGGATGTTATTTAATTAAAACCTTTGATTTAAGAGTAGATATCTTGTGGCAGTTATGATGTGGAGTAAATTGCAAGATTTTAGCTCTGATAACTTAATTCAAAATCCACTGGACAGGTAAGATGGGAGAACTAATTTTTAAGCTAAACTCATTATATCCCTGTAACCTCTATTAAGCTAACACATTCACTGTTCCCATCACATAAATGTACTGGAATAGAATAGCTTTGCAGTAACTGACAGCATTAGAGGATTATCCATCATTTTTTCAAATAATGTTATGAAAGAATGTTGCATTAATCTACAAAGAAACATGTGACTGCATTTAACTAGCACAGATTACCCATCAAACTCCTTTATCTTCTTCTCTCCCTCCAAAAAAAATTGTGAGTTTGACCCCTACTTATAGCTTGTAATCCTAGTAAAAATATGAAAATACTTAAACGGCAAGTAGTTAAGATAATTAAATGTAAAATAATGATAGTGACAAAATACTTTTCTATACCAATTACATATTGAAGCCCAATGGATGGCTTGAAGTGATAACTAATGCAACTTTAAAAAAAAATTAAAGATGTCCACTCATCAACATGTACAGCTGAATTCTCATGGCACAGTTTAAATAAGTTGGTTAAAATGATCTAGTATTAAGAGGAAAGGGGTAGATTAAAAGATCTACAATAGTTTGTTTCCAACATGCACAATCAGCCCACATCATCTTGATTCTTTAAAGTAACTTATAAAAAAGGCATATGAGCACCCATTCAGAGTTCTTCCTTTCATGCTTGAACAATAAACAGTGCTCAACTTCTGAGCAAAACAACTTCAATAATGTAATCAGTTGCTGTCAATTCAGCTGTCATTATCAAATGGTTTACTTCTGCCATCACCAACATCTTAACTAATACAGCAATGTTTTATTTGTCCTTATACACAAAAACTTTTTGTCTACTACTATGGATAGCTTTGTTACTTTTATTTAGAAAAAATTAAAATGTTCACAGACCTATCAAGTTACTATTATTACACACTGCATGATTTAAGTACCACTGATAAACATTACTATGGAGAAAAAAAGTAACACAATAAATATTCTCATGAAATGTTATTTAGAGCAGTAGGAAAAATAATCTAATACCAATAAGTATATATACCCACTTGTTAAGATTGATGTGATTTTACATTTTTTAAACGAAACACTTTTGTAACAAATATAATGTTGTCTGTGCTACAGAATACCAGTTGCAGTTCACTGCTTTTAAAGGCAATTTCTAAATATACACAAATTTTCAATTTTTTATTATATTGTAGAACACTTGGATATAGTGAATAAGTCTAATTATTGTGGTGACTATTTATACATTATTACAGACACATGGTAGGAATCAAGATTGATTTTTTGTTTTGAAATATTAAGGAAAATTCAAAAACAATTTATATATATATATATAAAGTATGTTTAGAATATTTAAATACTTGTAAAAAGTAAAACCAAATTTTCACTCCTTTCTAAACATATTTGATTTTGATTTAAAGTAAATTCAATTTAAAGGTTATTTGACAGATATAAAATTTGTATTAATTTCTCTGAAAAATTTCCAGTTATAATTTGCACTGTTTATGTATAGAAATCTCTAAACTTTGTCAATCTATAATCAAAATAAACCATTAGAACTCTGTTGAATAAGTAAAAAAATATTTCAAACAGCTATTCATAGGATAAATTATTCTAAAAAGTTATGTAAATAGGGCCTCTCAAGCTATCTTGTAGGAAAATGTGATGCTAGATGTGGCATGTTCATGAAACTTTTATAATTTTAAAACTACACAAGTCTTCTTTGTAAATGGAAAACAAACAAGTTAATTTTTATAAATTTTGGGAGTGTATATATATGAAGAGATCTTATGTTACCCTGAATTATTAATTTGTACACTTGCACATAACACAAATCAGACTTATTTTGTATTTGCTAAAATTTGCTTGAATATTTTTTTTTGTGTGTGTGCTAAATTATCCATAAACATGCACAAAAAGATTTCAAGATGAACTACAAGACTTACAACTTGTTTGTGATAATTCTCATAGACAGAGTCAGTTATATACACACTAAGAATTTTTATACAAAATTATAATTTATATGCTAAAATTCTTAAAAGATCTATACATCCATGAACAAATTATTTCAAAATGGTTTCCATAAGACTTTGGGCTTAAGAACTTTCATATGACACTAGTTTATCAGTTACCAGTCTGTATCCTAAACACTGAATATCTCCATTTAAATAATTTTACTTGTTCAAAAATTATATATATATTTTGGATTAGTAATAACTTCTTTATAAATTCATATGTAGTGAACACAGCCTAATCATATGGATATTTCTGTATTGCATTTTTAATATAAATTCTAAAACCTTTCAATTTCAGAAAAAACTGATGTTTCCATAAGCCTTTACAATGCAAAATTTAAATATGTTTAAACAGACTTCATAACCTACTGAAGTCTATGCATAGCATGTTCATAAAGTCACTTAAAACTCAGATATTCAATGTGCCTCACTTTCAAAGCATGTAATATCTTGCTTGTATGCATACATAACATGTACATTCTAATATTCTAAAACCTAAATGTCATTATGTATGAAAAATGTCTAACATAACAAGCAAATGGTGTAACAAGGGTTTATCAAAAGGGTTCATCATCATGGTTACTGGTACATGCATGATCTTTATAAAATATTTTTTTAAGTAATAACTTTATAGCAAATTTTTTTTATTTCCTTATTTTTCATGTACACTGAATTATCTATTCAGAATGAAGACAACTGAATGTTTCTTTGCATTTATGCTGTTTACTGACTTCAGCTTTAAGTCATCTTACTTCAAGCAAATGTTTATATTACACTACTAATGAACCAATTTAAAAAATAAAAATGATCTCCAAAAGTTTCCCAACACTGTCACAGTAACTGATATTTCTAAAGCATTTGATCCTTACATTTAGAGTTAAAGCAGCACCAAAGATTATTAAACAGAGATACTAATTTTTTAAGTCCATAACTCCCTATAGTTGAAAATCTTAAGTATTGAAAGTACATATTCTACATATTTCCAGTGAACTTACATTTTAGTATTTGAAATAATCTTTAATATATTGATACCTGAAATATCTCATAGGATGTACAAGTACAGATAATGAATATCACACAAAAGTACAATCAGCCACAACATACTGATAATTAGAATAACCTTCCTATCATGTAGTCATTAAAAATTACCTTCAAAATGGCAAGTGACTAAAACTATTCTTGCTATGAGCTGATAAACTAAAAACTAATGTAGTGTAGTAATAGTATACAAGTATCAAACTAATAATAAAATAAATTTGCATAAGTGGAGTATGGTAACATTAATAAGTCATTCTAACATCAAATGGAAAGAAATGCAGGACAAGTATCACAGGTAGGCTATAACAGAAAAAAATAAGAGCATTTATCTTCTTGCATACTGAACAGAATGGGGCAATTATACATTGACATTAGTTATAGATACATAGAAATGTTTTGACAATTAGCAATTAACCTTCTCCATACAGGTTCCATATCACCTTGGTCAATTTGACAAGTGTGCATCTCATAAAGTTTCACAGTTGCGTTCAAAATTTTATTCAAAAGGTTATTCTAATAAAAAAAAAAAAAAATACCATCCCACAACAGAAGACCTGTCCACCTTAACTTTCAAGGACAGTTTTACAAAAACCTGTATTCTTATTTGATGAAAACATTTAAAAAGCAATATAATGTTTTTTTCAAGCTTGAAACTGTCTTTTTTAAATTTGGTGGCAATAAATATCAGTTGAAAGGGAGTCACTGATGAATGTATAAGCAAAGTTGTTACTCATACCAGTAATAGAAATTTTTTCCCCTATATGTAACTCAGTTGAAAACCAGTTAAATTACAGTAGTTTTGGGACATTCTATTCTTGTGAAACATTTGAAAGATACATGAATTTTTGTTTGGGCAAAGAATTTAGAGAAAAATAATATAGGACTATTTAACTGCACAGTAATATCTATACATGAAGAATCTGTTAAAATGGGAGTTAATGCTTTTAATGAATGAAGAAATTGCTCATGTGGTACAAGCCAGGTAATAAGACTACAATATTCAAAGCAAATATATATATCTCAAAAAGTTAACAGTTCAAATTGTGAATATCATTAACTGAAAATGTAGTGACAAATGATGCATATAAAGTAGAAGAAAAAAGGTATAATTTATTTCATTTCATAGTTTTTAATTTCATTTATATTCATTGCACACTGATGATTTAGCTGCAGTTAAAATTCAATGACGAGGAACCCACTTTGAGACTAATAATGGTTTGAGGCGGCTTGAATGGGTAATGAAGAAAAACTTTGATATAAGTTTAACATAACAGCAGATGTACCGCAGTTAGTAGTATGGCAGAGAAAATAAGAGATAAAATATATGTTTGCAAATAAAGCTTTTGAAAATCATTAAGAGGTTCTAGAGGTTATGCAAACGAAATGTGAAAACTGTAAGATAAAAAGAAGTATCATTATTCTTAGTCTGAAAATCCAACCTGTCAATCAGACTGCATCAGTACTTCAGAAATTCAAATACTTTGTGAAAATATTTATCACAAAATTTGATTTTTGTAGAGAACACAATTGCAATATTTATCAAAAGCTTGCCAAATTTCATGAAAATAAACACAGTGTATTCATTATAGTATACATAGTTTCACAGTTACATGGTGATAGTAAGATTGGTCAAAATGGCCAAGCTTTTACGGGCCCATATGGAAAAAGTTAAAATATACCATTAATATTGTTTCATAACAAAAGTATACTAAATGTACTCTATCTTAAAACTAAACATCTAATTTTAAATGAGATGAAACCAATATGTTTTATACCTGTATACACAACTAAAATAACAAAGCAATGCGAGAAAAAGTTTTCATCAATACTTAAACATTTATCATTTTTACTTTTTATTAAGATGTATATGATGCCTACAGGTTGTTAGATTAATAGCTTTTATATTGCAATAAAAAACCATTGATAATACCACCTCTCTAGCAAATAAATTTGAGAAAATATTATCATAAAGTTTCTAAATCAACTAAAGCAATTTCTCCAAATATACGTTTTTAAATATTTTGCTGAGCTTGTCATGTTCTAGATTCTACATGATAATTGCCCTTTATACTGTCTTATACCACCTGTAATATTTGTGTATTCAAGCTTCAACACTATATAAAAAATTAATATAAAAAACAAGAGACTATTACTTAAAAAACATATTTACATTTATACTCAGTCTTTTTTTTCATAGCTGTTCAAAGCTCCATGAAACATGTACAATAAATGCATTTTAAATATTTAAACCTAATTGAGCTCATATTTGATCAAAAAACTATTTTCTTTACAACTCTGAATAGTCAATAGTAGTAATTGAAAAACTTTTGTCCTGCTAAATTACTTTCGGAATTGGAAAAATATTACCAATTTTCTTTTTTTTTAATAGTGACCTTCTTCCAGATAACCTTTGATGCAAGCTGGTAGTGGAAGATGTTGAATGTGGTCAAATCTGGTATACTGACGAATCACAAAGCGACATAAGTACTGCAAAGTACGTACTTGAGTAAACCTAGATACAGGTTTTGTCAAACGCACAGGAAAGGAAGGTGATCCATGATATCGACTACGAGAATAACAAAACACTCCAGACTGAGAATAGTTCATGGACTGTTCAATCAAGTCTACAATTGATGAGTGACCCTCTGGTTCTGGTTGAGCATAAAAACTAAACAAACCATTACAATGCTCAATACGCGTATGAAGAGTCCGCCCATATGATCGGAAACTAAGACTAAGGAGGTAACGATCATCTGAGCTGTCCCGCACCAAGAAAGCCCCATCTGACTGATCAGAGAGCTTTTCTTCAGCTTCACTACGAGTAATTGGGCCCCAATACCATCCACATTTGGACAGCTTAAACAACTCTTCTGTAATGCTTACAGTCTTAGAACTATCAGGTACATCAGCACAAGCATTAAAGGTTGTTAGTTTACTCTGGAAATCACTAGATGACGAAGGCACGTCCAAGGCTAAACTAGAAATATTTGGAGGGATTTCAAGTGACTTTGAAATGTTCCATTCATTTTCACTTCTTTGCACTAGAGTATTACACTTTAAATCTTGTTCCTCAGCACCAGTGGTGTTACCCAATGACTTTATGTTTTCTTGTACTGAGTGACTAGATGTATTGGGAGAAGAATATAACTTACTATCTGGAACACTTTTGTCTGTTACATCTTCTGAAACACATTTCTCTAGTATAGCACTATTCCTATTAGTAGAATAACTATTATACATTTTTCTTTTCACATTTCTAGACAAATCATCTGTGATTAATTTTTTACAACAAAATGTTACTGAACTACCAGTATCACAAAACTTTAAGACAGTTTCAGATCCTCTTTCATAACTACATGATGTACAATGAGTACACAGACCTTCAACTGTAACCTCAATATCTTCTTCAGGTTCTGAACATTTTAAGCCAATACCTACTTGTGTTGAAGCTTTATTTGTACCTGGGGCCGATGTTGTCTGGTCACTTCCTTCTTCATTCTCATACTCATGCACACTACTTGATTCGCGGCGAACACAGCGAATAGGAGATGGCATTGGACACACTGCACTTCTAGTTACTGATTTTGATTGTTTTGACCAAAGTTTTTGAGTTTTAAAGCTAACAACTTCAAGTCCTATTTCAGGGGTCTCAGAATGTGAAGTGTGGTTATGAGTATTTGTTCTAGAATCACACAACAGACTGTGAGTGTGACGATTTTCATGACGTTTTTTCCGTGTACGGGTCTTACGCCATTTGCAACGTAATGCTGTCAAGATATTCTTGTTACCTTTTTTTCTATTTATCGACAAACAGTTCTCACTGCTGCATTTTGGAAGAGTACAGCTAGCTTGTTGTTCACGATCTACTTCAAAGCTAGTCCTTTTTTCAGCGTCCTTATTATCGAGTGTGTCGCCATTTGCATGAAGACAGCCACCTTGATGCTTAGGTGGTCTTGAAAAAGTTGCTTTCAGGTGACCAAAACTCACTCTTTTCATCATCTTTTAAGTCTCTGGTACATTTTAAGAGCCAATACTCTATAACCCTAGCTAAAAAATACCAGTAAGCATTAAAATACTCTAAAAGATTTTCAAAGTTTTACAACTATTTTCAATTCCCATTGACATTTACTCACGATTGTTATTGCACATGCGCACTGTACAAACACGAAACGTGAAGCGCTATCTACGAACCAAACTTTTATTGAATATGGAATATATCAATACTAGCTGAGTTCCCTGCGTTGCACGGTGAAAATTTAGATTTGAAATGTATAGATCAGTACTTTTTTCAGCAAATTATTCAGTAAGTAGACAAAATCTGTGATGCGAGAAATAAAAAAGCATTTAATCAAACAAAGCTTTATTTGACATTAGATCGTGTTTGAGCTTGTTTTGTTCTTTGAGCCTGAAGTCGTACATTATGTTCCTCCTCTGTTTCTTGCTCTCTGTAAGTTATTTGTCTTGATTTTTGTGCTTGAAGTCTGATTTGACGTTGTTCAGAAGACGTTGTTGTCTATATCCAGCCTGCCTTGAAGATTCTAACTGAACTCTTACTTTGTACTGTTCAACAGTTTCTTGCTGTCTTTGAGTAGTCTGCCTTTCAGCTTGAGCTCGAAGTCTAACTTTACGTTGTTCCAAGGTTTCTTCCTGTATTTGAGCAGCCTGTCTTGCAGCTTGTGCTTGAAGTCTTTGATTGTGTTCTTCTTCTGTTTCAGCTGCTCTTTGTGCTTGCATTCTTTTAGCGGCAGAAGATTTTCCATAGAAAGGAAATTTCTTGGGTGGCATAATCATCTGTATCACTAAACAATAATTTGCAATTGAAAAAGTTACTAAATTACTTATGAAACCACTTAACACTATTTAAAGAAAACTGTTTTTGGAAATACTGAATTGACAACAAGGTGATTTGAGTATCTCCCGCCATAACGCTTTCTATGTGCAAAACGTGCTTATGTTTGTATGTTTATTACAAAAAAAAAAAAAAATGGCGCAATAATCATGAATTGTCAATTTCGTTATAAAATACTAAACCAAATTTTGTATAAATAGCACCATTAAATTTCTTGTAAAAAACTGGTTATTATGAAGTTATTTTAAAATTTGTAAGTTCAACTGTTTGGTTTCCTACAGCGAACAAAATAAACAAATAAACAAACTTTCTCTTATATATATATATATTTATTTCTAAGATTTTTGTACCAGTATGTTGATGATGTGGTTTGTCTTTGTCCGGGCTCCAAACGTCAACTTGACAATTTTGTAACTCTTCTAAATTCACAAAACAAATCTTTTAAGTTTACTGTGGAATATGACGAAAACTGAAATATTAATTTTCTAGACTTAAATATTGTCACAAATAACGGGATAAATTCCTTCAAGATATTCAGAAAACTGACTTATAGTGACACTATCATACATGCTTATTCAAGACATCCAATTTCTCACAAACTTGCCGTTTTCCTTAGTTTGTTACACAAGCTTATCACTGTACCTTTGTCATCTGAGGATGATGAAACTGAATTGAAAATAATAAACAAATTGCTGTAAATTATCTTTATGTAATTAAGTTAATTGACACATTATTGTTGAAACAACAACAAAGACCATTAACTTAAAATCAGTATACTCACATGTTGCACCAAGTGACAATAAATACAGAAAGAAATGGTGTAAGAAAAGCTTTGTCAGGAAACCTTTTCGCAAAATTTATAACACATTGAAGAGATAAATCTATAAACCGGCCTTCTATATACTACTATACAAACAATCTGAACAAAATGTTGTGTAACAGCAAAGAGAAAATCGATAAATACGGTCACAGTTGTATTTACAAACTAACTATTAAAAACTACAATAATATATATATAGGTCAGACAGAACGTCCCAAATAAGCAAGAACTAAGAACATTCAAGAAGCTTGAAATTGGGAAAAATAAACTCAACATTTGCATCATACCTTATGAAAACTAAACACCAATAAAATATTACATGTCCAGGAAAAAGGTAAGAAAGTGAATAACCTGGCAATTTTAAAAATAAATATAATTACAAAAACGAATCCAGACAAAACTCTAAACGATTCTTGAATTCTCATTCCACTAGCTACAGGATGTATGTCAATGTTATATACGGTTGTTTACTTAAATATATATATACATATAGCTGTTTACCAGATGGTTCAGTTTGCATCTAATGATACTCTTAATGGCGAAACCATAGTCGTAATAGGTGATATATTTCGTAATTATGGAGTTTCACTAAATACCAACGTCTTCAAGTATTAATTATGTAATCGAATCACTTCCTAAACTATTAAAAGGTTCTTGATATTA
>NW_013666000.1:624846-633557 GCF_000517525.1 Limulus polyphemus | reverse complement strand
ACAATGTTCATATTAAAAATAAATACATAATAATAAATTCGTTACAACTCTCTCCTTAGAGAATTAAAAATTGGCTTTAGACAATTTTTAATCAAGTCATTATATATATACATTGGCAAGATTGCATTTTATCTATAATACATTATTTAAAGGATTATACAGCTTCAACAATAATCACAATATAGAATACAACCAGTACAAATCACTTTATCATAAAATTATATAGTACATGAAAGTACATCGGCACACATGTTATAAACCATTATGAAATGTTGTAAGCCCTTATGATATAGATATTCTTTAAACTATATCCTCATAATGATAAATTGCAATTCAACAGCCTTATGTTTTCTTTTTCTTTCTTTCTCTTTTTTCTTTTCCTTTCTTTCTCTTTTTCTTTCTCTCTCTCTCTTTCCGTCTTTTTCTTTCTTTCTCTCTTGCTGTCTCTTTCTTTCCTTGTCTCTTTCTGTCTTTTTCTTTCCCGTTCCTTCTTCTGTCTCATTCTTTCCTTGTCTCTTTCTCTCTTTTTCTTTCTCTCTGTCTTTTTCTTTCCCGTTCCTTCTTCTGTCTTTTTCTTTGTCTCTTTCTTTCTTTCTGTCTTTTTTCTATATTTCCATTTTTCTTTTACTTTCTCTGGTTAGACTTTCCGATCAACTGACAGGTTTGACAAGCTTTGCAAAACTGAAAAATGTCTTGCCTGATTTTTGGCCAAAAGAAATATCTCATAATTTTGTCACCTGTCTTGTTGACACCTAAATAATCTCCCATTGGGAGTTCATGGGCAACTTTCAATATTTGAGAAGGACATACTTTGGGAACAACGAATTGGTGAACAATAGCCCAGTCCTCAGAAGCTGGCACATCTTGTGGTCTCCATTTCCTCATAAGCACCCCATTTGTGAAAAAATAACCATTTGGAACTTCCCCAGTTCATCTTTTGGGAGCGCATATTTAAATAGTGAAATGATCTGCAAATCTTTTTCTTGTTCAGTGATCAGTTTACTTTTAGTAAATGGAACTTCACTAAGTGAATCAGATCCTTAAAGCCCATTGTTGTCACTCACTGAGGTATTTTCAGTAGGACAATCATTCACAAGATCCCTGTTGGATCCAAAAACATGCCTTAGACAAATCTATAATATCATCCTCTGAATCCACGCTTATTATTTGTTTTTGGTTTAATTTCTTAGCCTGAGCTGGAGTCACAGAACACGAGGGAAACACATCAGGATTATCCTTAACTACAACATCATCCTTAGATGAAACAGTAATCGGTTCATTAACCATTTTATGTTCGGCAACAAATATTGTCTGGGAAAATCTGTAATATCGTCCTCTGATTCCATGTCTATCCTTTGTTTTTGGCTTAATTTCTTAGTCTGAGCTCGAGTCACACAACACGAGGGAAACACATGGGGATTCTCGTCAACTACAACATCATCCTTAGATGAAACAGTTAACAGTTGGCTCGTTAACCATTTTAGGTTTGGCAGCAACTTTTTTTCCCAGCCAAATCGTTTCCTAACAACAATGATACACCCTTAATTGGCAGAGTAGGTCTTATCCCAACGACAACTGTCCCAAAACTAGGTCTGATGCTAAATAAATATTATGAAGAAGAGCATTAACAAAGCCACCCTCAATACCCTGAACAATAACAGACTCACCAGTAGCAGAACTCGATTCTAACGGCAATGCACATTCTAACAACAACACGTAAAATACATATGGGTATGGAATTGCCAGTGTCATTTGCCAAAGACACAGAACCAACAGACACAAAAGATCTAAATTCCTCCCTGATTACATCAGCCTTTATATCAGTGGCCACAAATGCACTGGGCACAAATGCACAAATGCACTTCCCTTTTTTCTTCTTTTTCAAACCCCAACAATCGGACATAACATGTCCAGGTTTTCCACAGAAATGGCAGACAGGCCTTGATTGTTTCAAAGAAGTTTTATCCTGACTGTCAAAAAATTTCGAAGTAGAGGAGCTGGATTTCTTGGAAGAATCCTCACCCTTAGTGGACTAAACAGATACAGGTTTTTGTTGAGATGGTAGGATCTTCTTTTTATGACAAGTGATTTTATGTGTTAAAGTGTAGTCATCGGAAAGAGTGCCTGCTTGCTGTAGTGTTTCAACTTTCTTTTCATCTAGGTAAGTTTTGGGGTCGTCACGTACGCAATGTTTAAATTCCTCAATTAAACATAATTGTCTTAGTTTGTCGAAACTATCGCCAATATGCATCGAATACACCATTGATCAAAATAAAGTTCTTTTTCGTGGGCAAATTCCATATAAATCTGATTATCTTGTTTGCAATAACCTTTAAACTTTTGGCGATAAGCCTCCGGTACTAACTCATATGCTTTAAAAATAGCTGCTTTAACCTTATCATAATTTGTACCATCTTCTAAAGAGAGAGCAGTGTAAGCTTCTTGTGCTTTACCAATTAAGACACTTTGTAATAATAATGACCATTTTTCGGTGGTCCATTCCATGGTTTGGGCAACCTTCTCAAAATGTTAGAAATATTTATCAGCTTTATTTTCATTAAATGGTGGTACTTTAACATATCGATTAAGTTCAAAGTTGTCATTTTGCCTTGGTCGATCGCAGTTAAGTCTAATTTCCATTTATTTCAACCTAATTTCTTTCTCTGCTTCAATTCGAGTTTGTTCTTTCTCGGCTTCAATACGAATTCATCCGTTTTCTTTCTTGGTTTCAATATGAGTTTGTTCGAGCTTCATTTGTTTAAGTTTTAGCTGAATCTCTAACCTATCTTTATCAATCAACTCCGATTGGCTAGTAGATACACCAGAGTATTCCTCTAATGCTTCCTCAGGCAACAAATAATCATTTACTAGTATTTCGATAGTATGCTTTTTTAGTTCAGTTTTTTCTCAGTAACCTTTTAACTTCTAGTTCTAAAACTTTGGCAATTTTAAGCAATTAATTTTTGTTATATTTTTGTAGTTGTTCTTGGAAAGGTGATACAAGAAAATCTTGATAATCAGACGTGATCAAATGTTGTTGGCACTGATAAATATATTGTTACGTCTCCGTTTGTTGATTAATTTTCCGTAACTTCGTTCCGACGAAACTTAAGCGACACAAGTCTTTACTTAATAAAACTGGTTTATTCTTTCCGAATATAACTTTACCGATACACTCAACGTGAACAATCGCGCTAAAACAACGCTATGTCAACGAACGTCAATAATACTTCTGACTGCGGATCAATTACACACTGTCTATCCACACATTACCTTCCCCTCTTTTATATACCAGTCTACCCTCCATCTAGTAATTACTAGAGCATTCGCCAAGATACGGGATAGTTCTAGAAACGTGGGACATGACTACAGTGACGGACTCGCTGACGCAACACTATATATATATATGTATATATACGCTTGTGATGTGTGACGAAAAGTATTTTAATGTTTATTTTTCTCCATAAAGAAGTTAGATGAAAAAATAAAAAATAAAAGCAGTATAAACACCAAATGAAAAAAAATAATTGTGTCAATCTGTTATAACTAATGAGTTTAGCGTTTTGACATTTATTTCCAAATAGTAGTAAAAACACTAAATAAATAAAATTGATAATTATGTCATTGTAATAACCAATGGGTTTTTCGGCATTTCGACGAGTAGTGTGAACTGAAGCTAGAACAAAGTGAATAGCGGAGAAGAGAAATAACATCAGAGAGAGAGGACGGAATTTTGGAGAGTTTAAACTCTGGAAGAGATACTTTCACCATCAAAACTATGACAGAACCCGAAAGACAAACAGATGAAAAACCAGAAACTGGAAAAAACAAGAAAGTTCTTGGTAATTTTATAAAATTTATTAAAATATATAAACGTTTGATAAAAACGTTTGGTTGTACAGTATGAAGTCCCATGAACGTTAGTCTATCGACGCCTTTGGCTTTAGTCCTATTTTTAGAGGAGCACATTACCATTGATTTAGCCATAATTTTAGGCTTAGCTGAATGCGTTAACCAACCCTAACTGTGCCCTAACAAAAAACACCATAATTTATTTTTATTTGTTTTTGACCACGGTCTCCATCAAATTTTTCGTTTTTTTACTAATAATGCTGAGCATGATACAAAATCTGTTTTTATTTCACTACAAACTTGGATATTTTATTTTACAAAATTACAATGAAATTGTATTACTCTGCTACTGTTAGCATTGTATACTATAGTTATAACTTATATACTAATATAGTTATTAGTATAACTATGAGTATTACATCCTTGTAAGTTGTAGGTAATGTTATTTAATAATACTGTTAGTAGGCAGTGGTTCCTGTTTTTTGTTTTTGGGTATCGTTATTGGTGTTGCACTTGCGTATTTAGCTACTAATATAATTTCATTTTAAAATTTTAGAAATTATTTTATAAAGTACTGCTGTAGAGATACATTAGTATTTCACATGCTTATAAGTTATAAAATAGATGGAAGAGCTTAACAAAAATTTATAATTAGTTCAGTGATACAAAGTAGAGAAAGATTGTAAATAAAATGATCATCTCATCAATTAGAAAACTAGTGGAGCTTCTAAAAGACTTGATTCAACATCTTTTGCTCATCATTTATATATATCAGTCATTTATATCACTTTGAGTATTTAAGTATTTCTAATTATATATATGATAGTAAGATTTTGAGAAGGGTAGATTGTACTTAAAAGATATATCTTTGTTTAAAAAGGCCTTGAGTCTTGATGTTATGAATACAAACTGAACAAAAACATGAGAATTGAATTTCATTATTGAGAAGCAAAAAATTTATTCATTTAGAGTATGGTAATTAGAAAAGAATTTCTCACAACAGAGAATCCTTGTTTTTTATGGGAAAAATAAGCTATAATGAGAAGATCATGTGGAGTGTTTAGAGTTTTATCTATATCAATGTAATTTTAACTTTAATTTAAGAGAGGTTTTTCTGTAAAATTTTGGAATTGTAATTAGAGTTTTAATCCCCTCCAGACTCCAGTATTTTAGTGTTAGATTATTAAATCTCACTGATATAGTTTTAATTAACTTAGCTCATAATTCAAATTTGCAAGGGCTTTACCAGAATAATTATTGTACAACAAAATAATCTAAAATCTGTGCATTCCAAGTGGTTTTAGTGACCAGGTATAAATGGTTAGTGGTCTATACTCTATATTATCATCTAGTCTTCTGCCATGTTCAGATACATCTAGAAAAGGAGTGTTTGTTTAGGTAAGGGTTGGGATTTGATCCTGGATCTTCTTGTTAGAAAAGCTGTTGTGCTATCCTCTTGATTGGATTCATTCTGCAATAAGGTTTGAACCATCTATTTTGAATTATTTCAGGAGGTGTTTCCAATTTTATTAACTTCTTTACTATATTGACCTAGTGTGTTATCAGTGAAAGTCTCTCTCTTTTTGAAATTAACAATACAAAAACTGTACTGAAAAACTGAAGTTCAGCATTATAGCATTGTTGACAGTATTAGCAGCAGTATTGAAAAGGGTCAGGTATGGTTTATCACATCTAAATAACATGTGATCAGAAAATTGATTTTACATTTTAGTTTATAAATTTTGTGTATCTAACAGTTTACAACAGAGAATACCATAATTATATAATGGCTGGAGACGGCTTGAATGGGTAATGAAGAAAAACTTTAATACAAGTTTAACATAACAGCAAATGTACAACATTTCAACAAGGTTTTGTCATCAATTGATAGTTAATATATATATAGTTTGAAATGGTCAAACATTTTAGTCATGTCTTAATGTTTTTGTATGTTATTTAAAGGTAGAGTCCAAGTAGTGGTGTCATTTCAACAACAAAAAAACTTATCAAAACTTATCGAATCATAAAGTTCTATTCCATATATATTTTCCACACCCATCTTCCTGCAGCTTAATTGTTATATAGTAGTTACTAAGAGTTTGTCTTACTTTATTTTAGAGTTAGTATTTTCAGTTATTCTGCTAAACTGTGGCAACACAACTTTATCAGGAGTAAACATAAAAACACTATCACATAACTGTGATTCCAGAATTATAACTAAGATAAGTAATAAATTTTAGCATAAACCCAGATATTTTCTTAAGCCTCGGATCAGCTAAATAGTTAAATTGTATAACAAAACAAAAAGAAAAATTAATAGATTAATCAAGTGTTAGTCTGTTTTATAGAGAATTCTAATTTGGTTTACCTGCAGCATTAGATAACTACAAATATTAAGAAACATTAGAAATGACAACCTATGCAAAAGTATTAAGCAGTAGTAAAAAAAAAAGTACTGAAGTTAACTAAGGATAGGAAATTGAATGCTATACAGCAAATATTTCTATTTTGTACAAAAAATAAATAACATTTAGTTTTTTAGTTCATAAACATTGTTATGAATATACAAGAAATCTTAGCACTCTAATTATTAATTACTGACAGTTTTTTAGATTTCAAAAACAAAGGATTTAGTCTACCTTTAGGTGTATTAATCCATACAAGACTTTTTTGTATTTACTTGTGATATTATTTTTCATCAAAAAGTGTAGTTAGTCATCAGTTTGCCAACAAGCTTTGCTGATTTTTATTCAGTAAGTTTTCTCCATTTTAATCATGTAAAATATGTTGGGTGTTCATCTCATCTTATTGATTTATGTCTTGTCAGTGGCATTATTGATTAAATTTAAAATCAGCTCGTAAACACAATTAATACGTATTATGCATGGTGAGCCAGTTTTTAAGAACAGGCATAGTTTTCATTTGCATAATATATACACAATTTTGCACTAACACAACCTCTGCTTTAGTGTTTTTAAAAATGCTAATGAAATATATTTATTGTAATTAAACAGATACTTGACTCGTGTTGTAGATGATAATATCATGATACACATGATTTTTGAGAAGCTATGTATATCTAATAAATACATTGTTAAGCTTAATATATTATATATTTAAAGTAACTTGTCACTATTATTCAGTTTGATATTATCTAATCTAAGTATCAAGTTTCATTTGACCATGCCATTATGGTCTATGAGATCTTGGAATAATGTAGTATGTTATCTAAACATATGAAACTCTGCCTGTAATGTATACTGTTAGAAAACATAATCAAGGTATATAATAATAATAAAGGGTGGGTCTATGTGTGTGAGACTGCCATATCTCCAAGAGGAAAGAACCTAGAAATCTGAAATTTTGCACTCGTACTAAGTGGACCCTGAGTGTGTACACCTGGATATTATAACTTATCCATCTGTGTGCATGCATGCACTTGCACATATTTGTATGAGGCAACCTAGCAAAAAACCACATAGAAAAGAAGTGTGAGTGCCATAGCTCCAAGAAGAAAGAACCTAGAAACCTGAAATTTTGCATCCATACTAAATGGACCCTGAGGGTGTGAACCCGGATATTATTAGTTATGTTATTCACGCACATACTCATCTTTTTAATGAGGCAAGCTAGCAAAAACCACATAGAAAAGAAGTAATTCCTTACATTACAAAATACTTAGTAGACCCTAAGGGTGTACACCTGGGTACTATTACTTATCCATGTGCGTGCATGCATCTTTTTAATGAGGCCAGCTAGCAAAAAACCACAGAGAAAAGAAGTGTTTTTATGTTTTTGTGAAAAAAAAATGTATCAAATAGTTTTTGACTGTTCTTCTATGCTGAAGTAGGTTCAGAATACACATACTGACATAGTCATCTAGAATATATCAACCTAATAACCTGAGCAAGGCTGGGTACGTTTGCTAGTAATTGTATATTTAGAGAGGAAGAAAAACCAAGAATGAGATTTAACTAAAATAGTTATTGTTTTCAGCTACTCGGGTTTCTGGAACTGTGAAATGGTTTAATGTGAAGAATGGATATGGTTTTATCAACAGGTCAGTAAAGAAAGTGTTGTTGAAGTATTGATTCTGTGCATGTGTGTACTGCATAATTTCATGTACGCTGGAATTAATAACCATAAATGTACTTAAATAACATGGAAGTTCTTTTAATTCGTCGATGTAAATAATTGCATTTGAAATTTTCTATATAATTTTTTAAAATATATATTTATCATTCTTTATTATTTTATATTATTTATAGACATCTGAGATAATGATTTTAAGGTTACAAAACCAATAATTTTTCACACTTTTTCTTGCGAGAACAAGAATATTTTTACAAACATTTTGTAGGGGTGAAATGAATATGAAATTTCATCTTAAACTAAGAACAGGGATGTACATATGAGTAAATTATTTTAATGTTTAGATAAGAAAGAAATGTAGTAAATTATTGTAATTTTACAGATTGGATACCAGTGAAGACATCTTTGTTCACCAGGTGGGTCAGGTTTAAGCTATTAACTTTTTTAAGATTGCTTTGGTAGATTTATAATTTTTGTATATGTACACATGATATTTTATACCTCCATCTTTCTCACTGTATACTTGCTCAGTCATATCATTTTACAGTTAGTATGAACTTAGGTCTTTGTGTGTGTGAATGATATGTTATACTTTGGCTGTATTAACTCTTTTTCAGTCTGGGCTCGGTCCCTGGGACCAACCTTGTAACCATTTTGTTCTTGTCATAGTTTTCATGCTATAACTTTTGAATTAGTATGCGAATGTTAACAAAATTTGGCAGTTTATCAGTAAACATTACAATGTTTTCATATGCAATATATCTTAA
>NW_013666000.1:618364-623846 GCF_000517525.1 Limulus polyphemus | reverse complement strand
ATTTATTACATGAGCAATATCTTAGCAAATTGAAAAGATAAGAGGCTCTTATTTTTTATTCTAGCTTGTCAATATTGGTAATTTGGGTTTCTAATTCATTCAAAACTATAGACTTAGTCATTTGACTTCACAAACATCTAATTTGAACCAGTGCTGCATTCAACATACCATGTGACACACACAAAAATTGATGTTTAACTGTTTTTTCTTAACATTTACATTTAAATTAAGTAGTTGAGTAAGGTATAATACTAAAATTTGAATTGTAGTCTACAGTTTGATACCAAATTTTGATATAAATTCATGAAATAGTTGTTCAATAAAATTTTTAATGCAAGTCAACAAGCGAGATGACATGGCCTTTCACCCGTGACCTGTCTTGAAAGGGCTAATCAGTTGTATTTATGTATGTATTTTTGGCTCTAGATGCTGCCATGTTTCAGACACCTACATATATAATACTGACACCAACAGATGTTCAACTTCTTATTAATTTTTTTATCACACTTTAGTATCAGAAAAGATAAAATTCAATATTTCCTGTAAACAACTCGGTTACACACAAAAGGTTCAATGATTACACATACAACATACTGACATTTTCATATATTTTGCAAATATAAGGAAATATCTATTTATATTCCACACACAAATACACATACATGATCCTTATTCAAAAAATCAAAATATTTCATATCATTCACACAAAAAGACCTAAGTTGATACTATCTGTACAGTGAGAAAGCTGGAGGTATGAAAATGTGTAAAATATCATGTGATTTTTTTCTAAAGTGTCACTCTGAACTGTGCATTTTATGCTCATTTAACTTTGTTCATTGGGTATGGTTTCTTTCAGTAAAAATTGAATTTTATGAATTATAGAAAATAAGTGATAGTTACAAATATAGAATGCTTAATTGCAGTTTGGTTTCACAATTTTGTATTGTCATTTTGTCCTTTATTACTCCCACTCTCAGTTGTGGTAAAATTGGACACTCCCCCTTCTCTTGCTGTAATTTCCAAATACTTCAAATAATAATATACTTTTATTTCATAATTTTTGATTATCAAACATATTACAAATTTTTCTTGGTATCTTTTGCCATTGGATGAATGACCAGGTCAAAAAAAGTTAAAATCACTTCTGTTTACTTTGAACTAGAAATTCACATCCACTACAATCGAATATGTTAAATGGCTAACAATCACTTTAAAAATATCACAGAGAAAATGTTTTCATGTTATAGACACACTTAATATAAAGATTTGAGTGTGTATAGGTAAGTGAAAAAAACTTGTTTGTGCAGGTCATGAAAATACTGTAAAGTCATGGAATTTTGTAAACAAATATTTCAGTACTGGAAAAGCTGTGCTTTTTAGCAAATGGATCTGTAAAAGTCTTTGAAAGTCTAACCCCATTGCTCCCACATCCCCTGTTTTTATTGATGACAAATTGTACCATTGTTTTTATTTCAAATGTAGATACAATTAAATATATAATGTATTAAACTTTGATGCACCAGATTAACTTTATGGGTACATCTGACTTCTCAAACTGAAAATTAGGCAATCACATCATACTCTGACAACATTGATTCACTAAAACCAATGAAATTGCATTTGTATTGAAGTTACAAAATTCTATTTCAAAAAAACTATTTGTATTTTCCTTCTAGGGACCACAAGTCCTATGTTATTCTCAGAAAAATTTCAGAAATTCACAAACACTGATGTTTTCCTTTGTAGTACGCTGAAATCAACCCACAACCAAAATCTGTGATTTTATTTTCCGTGTGTGAAATTAAATAAAACGTTTTTATTGATTTCTTTTTTTAAGGTGTGAAATAATGATTACAAGTTTATTTTCTGTAACTTATTTAATTCAGCAGTACAGTTTTGTCCTCAAGTCATAATGCACCCATCTGGATGTCACATTGTCAAAGATAGAATGTAGTAAACTTTGATGCTCCAGATTAACATTAGGGGTTTAACAGACTTTTGCAATTTCAGTTTAAGAATATGAACTTCAAAATTAAGTTTCTGATGATTCATTACCAATTATTAAGTGTAGAATTATTTGCTGCATTTTTGATGTTGTGTATACATTTCTATTTGTTACTTCCTCTTTGTATTTTACCTATACTTTTGGTGTACATCACATTTTTTTTTGTCTTCTTTGAAGCAACTTCTAAGTTGTATAAAACTACCCCATTTATGATACAAGTACACATTAAATAGTGTAGTGCTGTTCTAGAAAAGCTGACAAAATATATATAATCTGACTTATTAATGATTGGGTACTATAGTTATTTGTTAATTCCTGTGCTAGAAAACTTCCTGTAGTTAATGTATAATAGTTCCTTTTTTACATCACTGTTAATCACTTTAGGTGACTTATATACGTGGTACTAATTGAATGAGTGCCTTTGTTATGAGAATTGTTTGATAAACAAAATTACTTTTAATCAAGTTGAGTGATTCTGATTTGTAGTTTTTACATTGGTCTCCTAGACAGCAATTGCAAAGAACAATCCCAGAAAGTTGGTACGAAGTGTGGGTGATGGAGAAACAGTGGAGTTTGATGTTGTTGTTGGGGAAAAGGTAGGTTACTTTGTTAATTATAATTTCATATTTTTACATAATTAAAGCTTATTCAGATTACTCCACATTATAATGTCAACATGCTTTGACTACGGGGCTAGGTGCATTCCACCTACTACATAATCACCAATGTAACCATGAGAGTAGTCATACTATAACTTTCATATCTTCACGAAATTTAGCAGATTATCAGTAAACGTTACAAAGCTTTCCTACACAAGATATCAGTTTTTTAAGTTAAGTATTAATTAAGTATTTTTTAATTAAAGATTTGCTCATGCATTTTTTTCTTTTGGAATGTTGACTATCCAACAATCAAAGTAATTTTGATTTTAAGATTAAAAATACTTTTCTTTATATGAAAATTGTCATGTTTCATTTGCTTAATCTCTATAACCTTCTAAATAACTATCAAACGTTTTTTTAGAAAAACTGTATTCGGTTATTTTCTCTACCTTAATTTTAACAGAGTTGGTTGATTTGACCGATCCTTTTATCCACCATAAAAAATTAGGAAATCTAAATTATCCATTTTTTATTTTAGAATAACTGCAAATTGTAATAGGAAACCACAAATGTTTATTTCAAATAGCTTAAATCTCATAACAGTATACATTTATTACAGTTTATTAATTTTTTGCTATATTGACCTATGAACTGTGTCTCGCTAATAATACCACCACACAAGTGTTAAATCATGCGGCGCATGAAACTGGCCTTTACAAAAAGTACAGATGTCTTGCTCTCCTTAGTATTAATACTAGCGTACCAGTATTTTGTAAAATACAGTGACATTTCGGTTACCATACGTTACGTATGCATATATATTACTAATTACAAATAAACTCTTAAATTTTGTATATTTTTCTTAAAACATAAAATGGTAATTAAACAATATATAGAAAACAATGACCTCTACTATTTACAATGTTTTGAAGTTTTGTATTTGTGCATTGTACTTGCCAAGCCTCATTGAATGTTGCACATGGACGATGTGAAAAGAATAAGTTTTTTATGTTTTTATATATATGCATTTTGAAATACAAAAAATTATAAATTACTATACTGATACCACAAAATTCCAAGTTCAATTTATCAAATTTCCTAACTAAGCTATATTTGAGGCTAAAAAATATTATTTCTGATCAGAATATTGCCTGGATCATCACTTTTCAAACTCTTAACAGTTATAATGGCTTACCTGCATAAATACTTTAGGAAGACTGACAGGATCACACATTTTGAAATTAGCACTCTTTATTGGTTATAAACATGTACTTAAGGGATGTGGGCATATGTAAACAAGTATTTTCAAAGAAAGAGGTGGGTGGAATCAGTGTGGTGGGTTTTGTAAATGTAATGATATCTCAGCAAATAAAAAAGTCAGGAGATGCTTATTTTATATTCTACCTTGTCAGTATTGGTAATTTGAGTTTCTAATTCCTTAAAAACTGTAGACTTTAATGATGCCCACAGTATGATCTGAGCAAAAGTAGAAGACAATGTATCATGTGACACACAAAAAAAAATCAATATTTAGCTTTTTTTTATATTTACTTTTGAACTAAGAAATTAAATAATGTATGATACTAAAAGTTGAATTACAAAATATGATTCCAACTTTATGGATATAAATTCATAAAATACTAGTTTAATAAAATTCTGAAGGTAAGTGTAAAATATGATGACATGTGCTCTGACCCCTACCAGTATGGAAAGGTTTAACTTGTAAATGTTATACCCTTTTTTGGACAGCAGCTTCTGAACAGTTGTCATACCTCCCATTTTTCTTTCATTATAGGTTTAATCTCAGAAGTTGTGGCTTCAGTAACCCTTATTTTTTTTTCTCATTAAGTTGGTTGTCCAAAAAATAACTTAAGTAATTTTCATACATGTGTTTTAGAAGACAAAAATATATCAGTCATTAGAAAAAAAAATACTATAATTTATCTGGCTTTCTAAGTGTGTTATAAATAGTTCAAAAAACAATTCTTAACTGCTAAGAGCACAAAATAAGCCTTATACACAACCATAGAATTCTGTTGATTAGGGCCTTAGAAGCAAAAATCAAAAGGAGGAGTTGTAAGATTTTTGCAGAGGAGAATCTGCTCTTTCTATTGGTTATAAAAATGTCCAGTAACAATGTACAAATTTGACAAATTTAGTGATATCTCAGCATATTGAGAAGATAGTAGGTTCAAATTTTATATTCTTGGTAATTATTGTGTATAATTTTTGTTTGTAAATTTTTGGATACTCCGAAGGTCGTATTTTTGAAGGTATGAAATCTAAATGGAAAAATTAAGAGTGCAGGTGCATCACATGACTGAGGGAAGTGAAGATTTTTGCTTCGTGGAGATCGTTGATCCTTTGGGGCATCGTGAGAATCATCTCATCAATTTTAGATTGTGGGATTTTTGCCCACTCTTGCTTCAAAACTTGGAGTAGATCGCTGTTCGAAGTTGGTTTTTTTGGTTGTTTCTTGACATGCTGGTCGAGTATAGCCCAGAGGTTTTCGATGGGGTTCGTGTCAGGAGATTGGTTTGGCCAGGGCAACTTCCAGATACCATTTTCTTCCTGCCACTTTTGGGTGTTTCTAGCAGTGTGAAACGGTGCTCCATCTTCCTGGAATAACGTTGTGTTCTTGTCCACGAAACCCGAGGAATAAAGTGGCAAGAGTCCTTCCTCCAATATTTCGTCGTATTTCGCAAAATTTATGTTGCCAATGCATTCCACTAAGCTCGATCTCCCACCAACCCAAATAGCTCCCCAAACCATCATGCTGAAACCACCATGTTCGCAGTTGGCTGCAATCTGTTGAGCCAAAACTCTTGGTGTAGGCATTCTCCAGACCCATATCCTTCCACTGTCCAAAAATTGA
>NW_013666000.1:613958-617798 GCF_000517525.1 Limulus polyphemus | reverse complement strand
GCTCTGTGAACACAAATTAGTTAGCATAAATCAGTTAAATGACGAAAAATTAGGTGTCTATTTACTTGTGACCACTCAGTGTAGAATCCTGCTTTTTTAAACTTGTCATACAACTACTCCACTAGCTATCATGCAATGAATTTTAGACACTCATATTTAAAACAAATTATCTGTTGTTAAATATTGGGAAAAAACTGATAACGTATTTTACTACAGTGAAAAGTGGTAGAAGTGTTTTGTTTTTTTAAATAAATTAAATATTTGAATTTGGAGGTTCACAAGTAACATTTCTATAATTTAGTAATTTAATTTTTTGGTAAAAGCTTTTCATTTGATCCTCACATTGAAATGCTTTCAAGTCATAAACATAACATGAGCTGTAAAGTTAAGAAAACTGGTTCATATTTAAATAACTTGAGAATGCCCATTGCCACCAAACATGCTCACCCTTTCAGCCACAGAGGCATTATATTTGTTTATTACACTAAAGTTGCTGTTGCCCTAGTGTATTTTAATTGAAAGTCTATTTCAGCAACTGTGTATTAGAAACAAGGACTTCAGCCTATAATCCATAATGTTTTTGATGTTTTGAAAATAAGTTCCCCAATTAATGAACTCTGATATTTCTTTATGAACATCAATATTGTTGGTCAAATCATCTGTATTCTTGAGCGTGGTGTGAAAAATAATGTAGTTTCCAGCAATGAAAAACGTATCAACTTAACTGACCCATAATGTAGGCCTATAGTGAAACTAGTTGTGTTTTTTAAAATCTTATTTGTGAATTTTTTTTAGGACAATATAGTTTGACTGTATATAAAAAAAAAAATTCTTGAAGTAACTTTTATTTTCATCAACAAAAATTCAGTAGTTTCAGTATTCTTGTGGAAATTTGTGAGAAAAACCAATGAAATGGTAATAATTTAATTTTTAACTTGTTACAAGTTTCATACTACATTCTACACATGATACATTTTTAGATACAGCCTTTTAGGATTAAAAATATGCTTCATTACTAAATTATTGTACCCAAAGATGTCTATCATATTAAACAAATTGAAAATAGCAAGATTAGTCTCATATGAGGATAATCAGTTGGTTAAGTGTAATTGATTAACCACCCAGATCTGCATTTGCTTTTATGAATTGCAAGCTCTACAGCAACATTGAAGATATTTGATAATATAAAACAGCCATTGATTACATAGATAAGTCAATCTGTGGTCACAGGATTGAATCCCATCACTGAACATGTTTGCCCTTTCAGCTGTGGGGATGTTACAATATGACAGTCAATCACACTATTTGTTGGAAAAGAGTCCCCCAAGTGGTGGATGAAGTTGACTAGTTGCCTTCCCACTAGGCTGTCACTTCAAAATTAGGGATTACTAGTGCACATACCCCTTGGATAGCGCTGTGGAAAATTCAACAAAGAAACAAAAATAGACCAGTAATATTGTTTTTTAATTATTTGTAACCATGTAAAACTGAAGTTTATAGGTAGCTGCTATTGGTAGATGATTTGTATTTGTTTGTGACATTCTCTGTATTAAATTCCTATAATTGATTTTGTCTTTAATGTTAGGTTTCAAACAAAATTCATACTTGGGAGTCATTTGGGGTCATTCTCTCAATTTTATTGTGAGGATGTGTCATTTTTTTATGATTTAGAGTTCATCTATAAAAATACCATGAAATTGTTTTTATATTTTTTTTTCATGTTTTCTCTTTTTGATCATGAGTGTACTTTTATGGTTATTTTTTGTAACGTATAAGAAATTCAGTGGAAATTTTAAGATATAGAGTGACATGTTGCTGGATTTACTACATAAATTGTTCCAGTATCACTTATTTGAAATTTAACAGTGTTACTGGAGATGATAGTTATTAAAAAAATTTGTTACATTGATTAATAATTACATAGCAATTTGATCCATGTGGTGTAACTTAGTAAGTGAATTTTACCCCTTTCGTTACTGGTTGGGATCAGAGGGCATGTCATCATGTTTGTAGACTTACATTCAAAATTTTATTGTACTACTATTTTATGAATGTATGTTAATAGCTTTGGTATTAAACTGTAGATTATAATTCAAAGTTTAATATTATACATTAGTTAATTTCTTAATTTAAAACAAATTCCTAAATATAAATTTTTGTGTGCCACTTGGTATATTGAGTGCAGCTTTGGTTCGAATTAGATGTTCAAATATAAAGTCCATAGTTTTTTATGAAATAGAAACTCAAATTACTGATAATGACAAGGTTGATTTTAAAATAAGAACCTCCAATTTTTTCTATTTTCTGAGATATTATTATATTTAGCGAATCAAACATAATGGCCCTGCCCACCTATTCCATCTTTGAAATGCTTTTTTATGTACATGTACTTCGCTCTATGACATGTTTATAACCAATCGAAATCTCAGTATTTTCCCAAAATGGTTTTTTCAGCCTTTGCAAAGTGTATTCACCAGAAAAATCCTTTTTTCGTTGTAGACTTACAGAGAAAGGGTAAGATTAAATAGTGCTCAAAAAACAATATTTTTTAGATCCAAATACAGCTTATTGTTTCTCTTATTTTGTGTAAAAATACTTTCAACTTATTCATTCCCTAATGATTTTAAAACTTTGTAAGATAGTTATAATTATCAAAAGTTATATTACAAAATTAATTGATGATGTTCAAATGTTTATGTTGTTTGACTTTAAATGTAGAGTATTTGAAGAATATCCAAAATACTAGATTTTTATATTTGTTAAGTATACCTTTACCTAGTAAATAGTATTATAAGCTATGATTATTTCATTTGGCTTATCAAAGAGCCTTTGAATAATTGCGTAGTTATAGATACACATCTTAAGGCTCCAGAATATATGCAAAAACATGAACATGTAAAAATATAGTGAATTGTCTGGGATAAAACATCTGGGAAAATGTACACAGTATTGTTCCAACAGGTGAATGATAAGTGAATAAGTCTTTCACTGTTTATAAATGCTCAACAGTGTGTGAGCTTAACATATAGCTTCAAGATATCCAGTAACCTGTATACCATAGTGCATATGCATGGTTTTAGGCAGAAGGAACTAAAGGTGATGTATTACTGTTTGTATGTTAACATAGCTAATCTGAAACAATGTTAAATTGGATATTAGCTATTTTGATACAATATTTAAAAAAAAGTAGCAATTATGTTTGAAAATGCAGATTTTTGGAAAGTATGTGTTAAAAAAAACAATTATATATTGGCTTGTGTGACCTCTGATGTTATATTTATATTCCTAATTTACCAGGTAGAAGGTATATTCTTATTGATTTTTATGTATTTATGCTTTCACATTATACATTTCAAGTGCAACAGTACTTTTTTTAGCCTTATAATGGCAATGACACAGTAACTTATAAATAACAAAGGAAAAAATAGTATTAGGTCGTCAACAAATTAATTTTGCTTTTTGGAATACTTTCATTAACCACCTCCCAAAAAACGTACATCATGTATAATAGTTAAACAAACCACCTAAACATCACATTAGTGTAGCCTATTTAATGTGTAAAGTTTAGTGTACTCTAATCCCTTATAGTGATGGCACATGACGAGATACACATTCGGCATGTAATGCTGTTTGAATACAAGAAGAGAAACAATGCCTCTGTAGCCACAAAGAATATCAAAGAAGTTTATGGAAATGTTTTGAACATTTGTAATTGTCAAAGATGGTTTAGCAAATTTTGTCAGTTGACTTTAGCCTTAAAAACTGTGATGGCAAGGGCCAACATGTTGGAATTGATATTGATGCTCTGAAGACACTTGTTGAGTCTAACCCAAGGCAACA
>NW_013666000.1:611380-612967 GCF_000517525.1 Limulus polyphemus | reverse complement strand
GTTTTGATATATAAGTTGTTCGGATTTTTTTTATCTAAAAAAATGCGACATTAATTTCTTGACGACCTAATACTTGTCTTACAGACAAATTATAACAGTAAAACTTGTTGTCCTGGGTGTTGGATTTTATATAATAAAACAGCATATATGGTAAATTAAATTTGCTGTTGGAAAAAAAAAAGAAATGAAAATTGGTTTGACAAAAAACAAATTATGACAACAGTAAATACCCTTTTTTATTTTTAGGTGATACTGTATTGATAAGCTAGATTCTGTACTATAATAACTAGTCTAGGTTACAGTTGTTAGATACAAAGAAATATGTTAGTCTTAACACGTTTGCTGTTGTGCCCCACTGGTGGGTCATAAACAACTTTTAGTTATGGACCACATGACACACCAGTGGGTCACATATTACAAGTGGCTTCAATGAGCTAATTAAATATAGTTACTCATATAAATATTAGTCATCTGGGTTAAGTTCAAAAAGAAAAGTTTGGTTGGCACTGAAGTAAGAATTATTAATATTATTGGTAGCAGTGAATTTGTTAAGAAACATATGAACAATAAAATATTAGGTATGTAATGTAAGAAATCTAGCCTGTAATGAAAAACAGAAAGACACATTTGGGTAAAATTTTTTCTTTCATACCCTAATAATTCATATACACTGAAAGTTAATAACCTGAGGTAAAATGTGAAGATGTTTCTTTGGAGTTATCTGTATGTTTCTGGAAAAATAATAAATTTGAAAGTTGTAAAACTAGTAGTTAGCATAATGAAATTATTCAGAAATGTTAGTAAACTGAAGCAAAGGCTTTCAGGAAATACAGTTTGCACGTACTAAGCAATGGTTAGCATTGAGTAGTTTGTTAAGCTGTTTTGTACATGTTGGTTGTACTTTTAGATGTATCAATGAAGTCATGTTTTTATACAAATGTCAGAAAAGTATTTTTACCAGTAATGTTATTACAAAGTGCACTCTAGTGACTAGTAACAGGTGATTGGAGTGGTAAGCTGTTGTTGTTTAGCAGGAAAAGGCTGAATGAATGGTATAACTTAGACTGTACAGAAATCAGAAGAAATCTTTGTATTTCCACAGGGAAATGAAGCTGCTAATGTAACTGGACCTGATGGTGCACCTGTAGAAGGAAGCAAGTATGCTCCTGATAAAAGACGGTTTTATGGTCGATTTCCCAATCGTCGTGGTTTTGGGAGGAGACCACCACCAATGGTAAATATGTCCCAGACTTTGTTTTAGGTAGCTTAGAACATGTGATTAATGTTGTATTTGATTACTACTAAATACAGCTACTAATGTATATATGGTTGTGTACATAAAGTGAGGTAGTTAGTGAGGTATTACTTCAAAAAATTTGAAAATGTTGTGCTGATTCTTCTCAGCCATATGGACTTGCCTTACAAGAATCAATGTAGTTTATTCTTCTCAGCTATATGGACTTGCCTTACAAGATTCGGTGTAGTTTATTCTTCTTAGCTATATGGACTTGCCTTACAAGATTCGGTGTAGTTTATTCTTCTTAGCTATATGGACTTGCCTTACAAGATTCGGTGTAGTTTATTCTT
>NW_013666000.1:604139-610636 GCF_000517525.1 Limulus polyphemus | reverse complement strand
GGACTTGCCTTACAAGATTCGGTGTAGTTTATTCTTCTCAGCTATATGGACTTGCCTTACAAGATTCAGTATAGTTTATTCTTCTCAGCTATATGGACTTGCCTTACAAGATTCAATGTAGTTTATTCTTCTCAGCTATATGAACTTGCCTTACAAGATTCAATGTAGTTTATTCTTCTCAGCTATATGGACTTGCCTTACAAGATTCAATGTAGTTTATTCTTCTCAGCTATATGGACTTGCCTTAAAAGATTCAATATAGTTTATTCTTCTCAGCTATATGGACTTGCCTTCCAAGATTCAATGTAGTTTCTGAAAATATTTTTTATTTCTACTTCTTTCAAAATGGATTTAGGGGTGTGTTTGATACATGGGCTCAGAATTCAGCACAAAGCTTTGCTCAAAACCAAACTGAAAGACAGGAAACATTAGTTAAAAGATACAGTTTGTTGTATAAAAATTTACAAAATAGGAGGGAATTTTAGTGCTGATATATAATGTTGCAATTATTACAAAATATTTTGGGTTCACAATTTGATTTTGTTAATATTTTTCTGTTTTATAGCTTAGTGAGTAGTTCTTGGACGAGTCTTCATTTAATATTTAGGAGTGATTTACTTAGATAAATGATAGTGTTGTATATAATTACAAAATGAATTAGTTTTGCCAAATAATAATTTGCCTATTTTGTCACACAAAGAAAAATCTATCAAAATCTTGAAAGTAATAAACCAATTTGAAGATACATTTTAAAATTGTTTATATGTTTTGAAAATTCGGCTTTGAGAACAAGTAAAACGTTTGTGTATGTTTTTTTCTAGTGCCTTAAGTATAAACATAAAAATACAAGATAAAACTATTGAAAAAACTGTTCAGATAAAGGGGTTTTTAATCAATTTACAAATATAATAACTTCAAATTACTCATATATTTAAAGATATTAACAGGAAATCAGATGGTATAGGAATCTACATTAAAGAACAGTTTAATATTCATGCATGAAGAAGATAAAAACATATTTTTAATTATGTGTGGTCTAATTAGTTATTGATGTAAGTGAATTAATTGTATAGAGTGGCATTTTATATTGTAATGTTGATGTATTTGTTGCCTATTGATTCTATATACAACGTTGTTTTCTGTAGCATCGTTCTAGTGAGAATGAAGAACAGGATGATGAGGGAGGTGAGGAGAACATTAAACCTCAACGTAGAAGGCAGAGACCAAGATTTTATGCACGGTACTTTCGACGACCTCGTGGCCCCCCACGTGGGAATCGACAAGATCAGTACAGTGAGGTAGGAAATTGTTGAAAGTAGGCTTTAGCAATACTTTCCAGAATAAATGAGGACAAAATATAAGTACTAAATAGCTTTAAACCATTTCATTATTCTCTTATCAATTTAACAAGGAAATTAGCTGTAATAATTGTAATTTTATAGAATCAACAAAGTTTCATTGCTGCTTAATTTTTAGTTAGCTAAACAAAGTTAGTTGTAACAAATTATTTTTTATTAATGATCACAAAAATGTATAGGGAATTTCCAATATTTCAAATTAATTCTAGAGTTCCCTTTAATTATTTTTTACCCCCAAATTGTCCTTGCCATATTCAGAATTGTTATGAGTATGTGTGTGTTTGTAATACATGATTGATATTTAATTTTAGTTTTCCTGGTATATTCCACAGTTTTGCAATAAGTATCACTAGTATCAAAACTGACACCACATTAATGATCTATATGTCCGTATGGAAAGTGTTAATTAAAAATGATGGAAAGCAGTATACTTTATCAAAATTTTGCATTTAGTGATCACTGCTGTTCAGTTTCACATTGTTTTAGAAAAGGAAGACAGAGAAAGCCAGACAGATGTTGATAAAATTAGGCAAGATGAGAAATCTCATATTTCACCAAATTTGATGAAAAAGAAACCAATTGATGCTCTGCTATTGTACTTAATAACGCATTGGATGTTGGTGCTCTGAATGGCTCCATCGCATGAATCTACAAAAATTCCCAGTGGAATTTAAATTATTCAGTTTAAAAAAATGCTCATTGAGCCTATTTATTTGTAACAAAGGATAAGAAGTGTAAAACAATTTGCCAATTATGTGCAAGTTTCATTGTGAACCTCAAATATTTTGTAATATTTGCAAGAATAAAATTTTCATTTTATTCTTTTTGTTTTGCTCAAAGCAACACACAAGAAACACTCCTTCTTTTACTTTTGTACTGGTTGAAAAATTTTTTGATTTTCCACAACTCTGTAATAATTGCAACGATCAAACATTGAATCAAATATTAACTTTTATTTTCCGAGACAATAACTCGCCTACTCACACAAAAATGCTATTTCCCTTGCACATCTGTCTGTGAAAATTGCATGCCACTAGCCATGAGCTAACTCCCATCTGAATTCATGTTTTTAACTTGAACTGCACTGGTGCACTATGATATCGTCATGCAACAATAGACCTCCATCAATAAGAGGGAAACATGCTCAGTAACTTTCCCTATGCACTTGGACTAGTGATAACTTCATTCTTTTCCTTGGCATTGCATTTAACAGGTGTGTTCAAATTTCTCATCGGAGTTCAATTTGATGAAATTTGCATTTGTTAACAAAACTTTGATTTTTGTTTTCTTTAGCTTTTGTATCAGAAGTTTTAACTTTAATTCTCAGGTGATGGTGACATCTACTTAGTCTTGTGTGAGTGACGATGTTACACACACAGGCTTTATTTATACTATGGCTTCTGGAGGGACACTGTAGACTTTGTTCGGTGTGTAGTAGATTACCACATGCTTACTAGTTTTCCTACTCCTGCCCCTTCGGCTGATGTTCTTTCTCCTTGGTCATGAATGACCTATTTGATTACATATTGAACCTTTGTTTGCATAGTGCCTTACTATTCAAGGAATGACCTTAGCTTTCAAATCTCTTTCTGGATATCATCATCAGGTATGTTCCTTTTCCTTATCTTTTGTCTGTATCTTTTAATATTGCCTGTTCTTTATTTCATGAACCCAATCCCTTGGCTTCTTTGTTTTTCCTCCTGTGCTTGTTATTAAGGTCTTATGTTGTTTTGGAACAGCTCCTCTTTCACACCCTCATGTCTTGCTCCTCTTTCATTTGTGACTCTTTTGTCCTTACTTACAGACATTCTTCCTTTCCTTTCTATATTCCTTGTTTTAGGTATGTATTTGGCCTACTTGGGGTTTGAACCTCTTGCCTTCAGTTTTTATTTCTGGTTCCCCATTTTCACGTCGTCTTCTTTTTCTCACCACCCTCTTATATTCCCTCAAACATTTGTCTTAGGTATTTCATCATGCTCCAGAGGAGTTATAATGGAAGCTAAAAGAGGGCAAACAAACTTATTCAACAGAAACTGAAAGATTAAAAACATAAACAGTTTAAAAAATGTTTCACCCAAACTAAAATTGTTAGTAATAAATAAAACTAAAACAACAGACTGATTAAGAATTTTCTTGAGAGGTATGATTTTTTTTATAACAGGGAAGACAACAGCAACAAACTGATGAAGAAAATAGTGGGGACGGAAGTCCCCATCAAGGATATCAATGGGAAAAGGGCCAGTTTTCAAGAAGACGTCCTCGTCGTTTTTATCCCCGCAATTCGTACTATGGAAGACCTAGGCGTGCTCGTAGTAATACAGAAGGAAGCCAGACTGGTGGTGATATAAAGGTAATTTAGTTATTTTTTTTGCTTTTTTTTTATATCAGAAGGTAAAATTATTTTACAGATTTTTGAACTCCTGAATGCTACACTTTTTATAGCTGAGAAATGGATACTTGTAAGTTAAGTTTTTGATTAAATTTATTGGGGGGGGGAGGATTATTGAAGATTGACATCTGGTTAGCTTATGGTGTTTGTTACTTTTTCAAAAGGGTTTTTTAAAAACAAAATGAGCCTACTCATTTGTGATATTCTTAATGCTGTTGACCCTAGTAGCTGTACTAGTCAACCAAAACGTTTTATTGCACTAACTTTTATTAAAAATTTGTAAAAAGTGTTTCTAATACTTTCAATTTTTGTTTGTTTTTTTATACTTTAAGTATTGAAATAGCACGTTTTGCACACAACAGAATGATTTTTGGAGTTATATTTATTAATATATTATAAAAAAATGCAAACACGTTGTTTGTTGTGCAGTGGCTTAGCAGTAAGCCTGCAGGCTTCTGATGATAAAAATTGGGTTTTGATAATTGTAGTGAGAAGAGCACAGATAGCCCATTGTGTAGCTTTATGCTTAACAACAACTAAACTAAACATCAAGTTTACAGTATCTTGTTTATGAATTATAAAACTTGTATTTATAATTTTTTGTAAATTTTTATGGTCTCTAGACTTTAGATTTTGTAATAACAGAAGAGAACATTACCTTCCAAGGTGAATGATGTGTTTTTGGACTTTTTTATTTTTTTTAGAAACTGAGATATAATATAAAAGTTGCAGTTTAAGCATTGAAAGCTAGTAGACTATTGGAAACAATTAGACCTAAAAGTTGTTACAAAGATCAGGTTAACTGAAGATTCTGTTGTTTTTTTTCCACATTCCTCTCAGTTTATCCATTGTGGCTCAAATTCAGAAGTGTGTAAGAATGGCATTTCAGATCTATCTTTTGTTTCCCACAAAAGTTAGATCTGAAATGCTATTTTTTACAGACCTGATATTTAGCTGCTTTGGACAAACTAAGAGGAATGCGGAAAAAAAAACAATCTGCAGTGAATTTAATATTTTAATTAAAAAATGTTTTTAAACCCTACACTTTGAGTATTTTCTATACCTCTTGTTATGAAATGGACCATTTCTCTGGTTAAACACCCTGTATGGTTTAGTAGCTCTGTTTACAAGGAATGTAAAAATATAAACACTGAAAGTGTAAATAGCTGTTGACATCTTATGCCACATACAACTGCTTGATGCTTAGGTACAACCTGATTGATTCATCACAATAAGTGATGTTTAACATTTTCCTGACCATTTAAAAGCTTTAATCTAAATAGAGGTTACCAAAAATGCTTACAACTTTTAGTTTTATTGTAATAAAACTTGGTTGTGTAACCTTAGAAACTTTTAGAAATCCTGTAAAAAAAGAAAAGTCCAAGGGTTATACTTGGTTGATATTAAAACACAACAACATTATTTCACAGAAAATGTTCAGAAATAAAAAAAGAGAGAATTACAAATATTAGACACAAATTTCTGATTTTTGTAAAATACTAGCTCTAAAATTTAAAATATGTGCCAAATTTCATGCCCACAGATGCATTACTTTTAGAGAAACACTGCTTTAAGTATAATGATGTAAAATTGACTCATCTGAGACTGGTAGGGTTAAAACAATCACTTGCACATCATAATGACAAATGAATTTGATAGGACAAAGAACATCTCTATCAAAAGTAAGAATTAGACTTATGACAGAATCAGAGTTCTAAATAACTGCTAATAGATGTGGGCAGGAGAATTATTAAGATGTTATTATCAGAAAGAAAAGTTTGGCAATGAAGCCAACACTAAGTGGGAGGAATTATTTTTGTAATTTGAAGTCTCATTTAAGTAATACTTTATTGCTTATATAGATAAAAATGGATAGGATTCAAAACTTATGAACTGTGTTTTTTAGTCATATAAATTTATTTACATCTTTAGTTAGTCTTGAATTTCAACAATGCTTATTTAGTATTTTGAAAAAATATTTCTTAGTAACTGTTGTACTCTGTCAGCTTTTTTAAATTAAATCAGTGGACAAAGGCTGTGGTATTAAATTTGACATATGGTATTTATAAGCTGGCTGATTTAAATTGTGGTGTTACATTCTAAGGCACGATAAAAGGGAAGTAGAAGAATGTGGATTAAATTTCATTTTGAACCAAATTGTATCAAGAAAGTTTGACTTTTTTATATTTAATTTGAAACATTTTGCTTAGAACTCAATAGGGAACCTTTTCAAAATTTTGGAGAGGCACAAGAATGCAGCAAATATACAGTAATTGACTAATTATTAGGATATTGGTCATTGTCTAGTATGAAAATGGCTCTGTGGTTCATTTTGAATATTAATTTGCTTCACACCAAAACAGATGTTTGTAAAAAAACATTTATATTTAGTGTCTAGACCACTACTGTGTCTTTTATATCCAAGCCAGCGTGAAGAGCCTTAGTATTGGAGAAAGACCTTGTCAGTATTTGTTTTGCAGATGTAGTTGGTTTATGTGTGTTAACATTTATTTGCCCATATACTTCACCTTTATTTATAGCATTTAAAGACAAACTGCTTTGTATATTTTATTCAGAATACTATTTATGCGACACATGCTTTGAAATTTTTCCATATTATAGAAGAAAACAATTTTCATAATGAACACTTAAATTCCATTCTTTGTTTTTTTTCTTAGCTTAAGATTTATAATACACTTCAAATATATATATTAGTGTGACCATTACTTTATATAAAAAAGATAGCCATT
>NW_013666000.1:600435-603692 GCF_000517525.1 Limulus polyphemus | reverse complement strand
AATTTACTCAGTTTGTGAATTCTTTAATTTTTTTAAAGGTCTTTTAGAACTGAAAGCTCATTCCATGATCTCAACAAAAGGACCACAATATTTTTCACAGTAAATATATATTCACACAACAAAGCTCAGGCTCGACATAAAGTTTCAATCATTTTTTTGCATAGAATGTCAACAAATAAAGATGTGTAATAATTTTGGATGTTTACATGTGAAATTTAATGGATTTTTTAGATACTTGTTGGAAGAATTAATACATTTTTGAAAAGGTTACATTCCTGAAGCACCGTTTTCTTGGCTCATGAAATTTACAGAATTCTTTTAGAACATGTTTCATTAATCACTAGGAGCAGGAGGATGCATGCACTTCAAGTACATATACAGTGCCTTGCAAGAGTATTCACCTCCCTGCAAAGTTTGTACATTTTGTTACCATCTGAGCTTGCAGTCATGAGACTGTCAAATTGGACTTTATATTTAGAGTCTACATAATTTACTCCAATTTGAGAAAGCTAAAAAAATGCTGATATTATGTAAGTAAGTTAGACTTACAAAGAAAATTAGAATATCCTCAATTGCATAAGTATTCAGGTGCAAAGGATTAGCTTGAAAGGTCACAAAGTTAGTGTAATGGTCTCTGTCTGTGTGCAATCAAAGTTTTTTAACTCGACTTCAAACTAAATGCATCTGTTCAACCACAACTCACATTGTGATATGACAAACCAACCATGAAGATCAAGAAGCTTTCCAAACAAGTCAGGGATAAAGTGGTAGAGAAGCACAGATCAGGAGAAGGTTACAATAAAAGTTCAAAGTCACTGATTGTCCTTTTGAGTATGGTGAAGTCCATCATTAAGAAGTGTTATGTGCTTCATACCACCCAGTCACTATTCATATCAGGTCATTCTTCCAAACTAAGCAGTCAGACAAGAAAGAAACTGGTTAGGGATGCTACTGTGAAGCCAACAGTGACTTTGAAAGATTTGCAAAGTTCCATATCTGAGATGGGAGTCAATGTTCATACATCAACAATATCCCAGTTCCTACACAAAGCTGGCCTGTATCAGCGAGCAGCAATTAATTAAATGATACAGTATGTCGAAAGGAGATGCTATTGTTTTTGCTACAGCTCTGTTTTTCAATCACCATGCTAAAGTTTTTGGTTGGGGGCCCTCAAACTTTTTTATTCACATCAGACTAAAAGAATTTGGGAACCACTGTCCTAAAGGAAAACCTGCTTGAGTCAGCGAAGAATCTAAAACTGAATTGAAAATTCACATTTCAGCAGGACAATGACCCGAAGCATGAGGCCAAAGCCACACTAGAGTGGTTTCAAAAGAAGAAAGTGAATGTCCTGGAGTGTCCTTGTCAAAGTCCTGACTTGAATCAAATAGAAAATGTATGGTGAGACTTAAGGATTGCAGTCTATCAATGATCCTCAACAAACTTGTCGGAATTGGAACAATTTTGCCAGGAAGAATGGGCAAAAATTACACCATCCCATTGTGAAAACTGGTAGAGACCTATCCAAAAAGATTCATAGCAGTAATTGCTATTAAACATTCTTCCACCAAGTACTGATTTAGGGGGCTAAATACTTATGTAATCAGCAAATTTCAGTTTATATATTTTTTTTGCAGGTTATGCTGACATTCAACTTCTTTCACATATCACAGTGTTAAGTTTAATCATTAGAGTTTTGAATAAAAACAAGTTCATTAAAAAGAATTGTTTAAATTATTGGTATTTCATCAAAATGTGACATTATTGGTAGGTGATGAATACTTTCGCAAGGAACTGCACATCACGTTTAATCTAGTTGGTCAAGGTTGTTGGATAATAAACATGTATTTCATGATGATTAAATATACTGTACACTAATAAAACTTTAAACAGTGGTATAAAATTACTAGCAGATAATTAATGAAACAGTGTAACTTTAGGATAAAGAAACTGAGGAGAACCAAAATTTTAGAAGCAGGGAAAACCGTCGGCCACCTTCTAGGCCTCGATTCAGAGGTGGTTCTGGTGCTCCTCGTGGTCGACCCCGTAGAGGCCTACCCCGTCCAAGAAGAGATCAAGATGATAGTGCTGACAATACTGCTGGAGGGGAGGAAGTGTCTAGTACTGAATCTGTTACAGAGCCTGACTCTACCAGTAACATTAAAGTGGGAGGAGATGCTGATCAGGAAATTGCTGATGTTAAGGTACTCAAAATACTAAATTTTCTGGTAGAAGAATACTCCACAAATAGTTGTTGATGCAGTTAATTTAATTATTTTTGTATTTCAACCGTGTTTCACTATTAGCAATTTACTTAAAACAAAGACAAATATTTTTCGGCAGAAACATAATCTAAATTTACTTGGGTAATGAAAAACAAGAACTACTAGAGGAAACATTTTGTACAATAATGATGTAATTATTAACATTTTGATCAATGGAATAAATTTTTATTATTTTTACTGTTTTGGCAATTGGCAACAGATGAAAGTATTTATAACTGAATAAAAAATACTATGCCTCTTACTATAATATGATTAATTTTTAGGAGCTAATAAATTTAGTGAAATGTGACAGCTAATTAATCAGAATTTCTCAGTCATTGAAAGAGCAGTTAGCATTAGAAGGTTTAATGGTTCATCAATTTCTGTATCAACTTAATTCTTAAGTACTTCATATTTATTCCATTCTAGTTCATGCCATTATAAACAGGGAATCAAAATTTATTAAGTAATGTTTAATTCTTCATTCCTTTTCAAGCAAATTAAAGGCCATATTAAAAAAAAACTCAATTATCCCAGTATGAGAATTGTGACATTTGCTCTCAAGGTATCCCCTCTTCTCTAATCATTTACCACCCTCGTGAGAAGTACAAAATTTAATATTAATTACTCATACACAGGTAATTCCCCCTATTGAGGCTTGGTTTTAAATGTGGGTGATAATTGCCACTTCTAATTGGACAGTTTTTACTTGCTGTGGTCAAATTGGAGTCTGTGTATGTTGATTACATTATCTTTTATACACTACAGTTGTAGTTAGAGTGCTTCTAAAATCTGCCTATGCACTACTATGTTGTCTATTTTTCTTGGTGTTTTTTATTTACTATTTTTCTGGGGTATGTTCAGTGGTGGGATTCAGCCGGTTCGTGCAAACCTGTTCTTAGAATTTAATGACCTCCACGAACTGGTTGTTAACAATCGTATGTATAGGCCTAATAATAACGTTTCAACTTACAAGTACGTGTGTTTACAACG
>NW_013666000.1:596165-599435 GCF_000517525.1 Limulus polyphemus | reverse complement strand
TTTTATTTTCTCAGTGATGGGGGGGGCTTTCTGGCCCCTCCTTTTTTTAATATCTAATATTTTTACATGCTGCTAGTGAGAGAACCTGTTGTTAAAATATTTGAATCCCACCACTGGGTATGTTGATATGTTGTCTAGGCATTGTGATGGGTTATATATGTGCTTATTCTTTATAATATTCTTACTTCTGTTCTCTGACAACTTCTTTCTTTTGTGTAATATTTTCTGCCACCAAATTCCTTGTTCCCATTGGATGAAGTCATCTTGGGCCTTTAGTAGTCATAATCAAACCATTCATTCATTTTCTGTTCAGTTCCATCATTGGAATGGTTAATAGGAATTCCTCATTATTGTCTGTCAGTAGATGTAGTTATGCTTTGGTTGTCTAGTGATAAATGTTGAGATATGATAAAAATTATTTAATTAAAATGCCTACCATTTAATCCTTTTATCTTAAAAGAATTTTTAACCGTGTCTTTATATTTTCAGATTATAATGATTTTCATTATTGATATTATATTTTAAACTACAGAGCAGTCTGAATGTTTTCAATTGATGTAGTTATTCTTATTGTAAGAAATGTTATGTAAAAATCTTTAAAAGTTAAGATTTTTTTGTTAATCAGCATTAACAATGTTGATTTATGCATTATAATAATTCCAATAAAAAATAGATTAGTATATATGGAACAGTTTGTTTTATTTTAATATACTTTAATAAAAAGGTTTAAATAATTGGGTGCTTAGTTATGATCTGATACTAAGATACCTTTACTTTTTCAGGGCTTAGTTTCCCAGGGAAATGATGTAGACTCCTCAGCAGTAGAAGGGACTGTGTCTGCTTAATTAGTACTGCAGGACACCAGAACCTCACAACTTTTCTCTTTATATTCAGAGTAGTTCAAGGTGCTTGTTACATCCAGATTGATGATATAAAAAAAAATTCTTGGAGAGGTTTTTTTTTTCAGAATAAGAAGCAAGTGCAGATTATTACCAACCAAAGGCTGAACAGAAATACACTATAAGCTGTCATGATTAACAAAATGAAATTGTAAGACCACTGATAATATGTTTCTTGTCAAAATGTCTAGAGAATTAAAATTGCTACCAGCACCAGTTTTTTAATTTAAATGCATGACTATGTATTTTGACAAGCATTATAACAGCTAAAACACTTTAACAACAAATGAATCAAATGAAAACACTACTAAGAACTATAACTGATGACATGTTTACTAAGAACTGTAACAATTGAAAATATTCTAACAAGAATGATGTCATGTTTAGCAAGAATGGTAAGAAATGAAACTAATGAGAACTATACTTGATGACAATGTGTTTAACAAGAACGGTAACAAATGAAACACTAGCGAGAAGTATAATTAGTGACAAATATTGTAAGAATTATAACAAATGACTGTGTTTAAGAACTGACTGACAGGACATTAGCATAACTTGTGACAACACTTAGGAACTGTAAACCTGTTAGCCAAATTTTTACTGAGGACATGCTAGCAGGACCTATAATTAAAGATAACACCAATTAGCAGAATCTGTTAATAATGATACACATCTTAACAGATAACCATCTTGAAGTATGATTGGTCTGTTCACTCCAACTCCATCTAGAAAAAATATTGGCAGTTTTCTGCAGTTTCTAAATATTGGGCAATAAGTATTCCATAAAATCTGAAACTTATCTGTATTCTATTTATGATACATGGAGATCATTGTAGAGAATGATCTTATTGGAACCCAAATACATAATTTATTTCTTTAAATGATCTGCCAGTCAAATAACAATTTCTATATTTTATTTTCTAAAGCAAAATAATTTTATATTTTAGTTGTGGCATTTAACTTTGTACAGGTCATCTGAAGTTTGTAAAACATGCATTTGCAATAAAATCTTATTCCGATCATTATTTTATTTTGGTTTAAGATTTACTTCATTAACAACTTTAGTGTGCACGTGTATTTTTATTAAATAAATGTTATGACTGAAGAGCTTAAAATTATTATGCAAAGGACAGTGTGGAAGCTACAATGAAAAACTAAGTTATTCACATGAATAATAACTAAAACATATTGTAAAGTAAAATTAATGGGGAGGAGGCTTATCTCGGCAGTTTCACTTTATTAACGAAACCAACTATAGACTAAGCATAAGACTGAAGCTTATACCGGATAGAATATACAGTATATTCTAAAGAGGTAGATAATGTTTTTATCAACTTGTACTATTTTTGTGGCATGGTATTAGGTAGTTCACAACACAAATTTCTATTGATTTTTACCTGTTTTCCAGTGTTATGGCTGTTCTTGAAGGTTGAAGAGTAATAAAACCTTTTAAGGGAAGTGTCAGAATTAATGCAATCTATTTTCCTGTAGTCAAATCATACAAAAATATTCTAGATAACTTACTATCAATTTTACACTGCTAAAGTTAGGAACATAATATGAAAGAAACAAGCATGGGGTTCGAATCCCAATCACAATGAACATGCTCGCCCTTTCAGCTGTGTGAGCATTATATGTGATGGTCAATCTCCCTACTCGTTGGTAAAAAATCTATCACTGCTAGATTAGGGACAGATAGCGCAGATGGCCCTCGTGTAGCTTTATGCAAAATTAAAAACAAAACAAGTTACTTAGGACTGTTGAATCATGTTTGTCTAAATGAATCTGGTATTGCATGTACTGATTTTTACTTTCACAGGTAGATGAAAGTATTAAGCTTATATATGATAAAACAATGATTATACAATTCAAGTTTCATTTCAATTTAGATCTATTAATGTCAACTTTTAGTAGAATTGGAAAAATACAAAATTTCAATTTTCATAACTCATTGTTTGTTGTAGTTTTGTATGGTTTCTTTTGGAGTTCAATCATAAAAGTATAAATAGTATATTTTGTTTATATACATACATTTATGTAGACACAAGTTAAATTATGAAAACTATATATTCATATTTTAAGTGATAAAGATAAGTACTGATCAGGTATCGATCATTGTCATGGTTAATATCCTGTCCACTGGGAGGTGGGTGTATGTTTACGGACTTACAATGCTAAAATCCTAGGTTTGATTCCCCATGGTGGACACAGCAGATAGCCTATGTGGCTTTACTCGTAAAACAAATTGGTAATCTAGGTGATCATATTGGTTACTAACCGTGCTGTCAGGGTTTAGAATATGTGGGCTGGGATTCTTTTACAGTAGGTGTCTGTGACTTGTTGGCAATAAATTTTGTAACAATAAACGAAC
>NW_013666000.1:592109-595722 GCF_000517525.1 Limulus polyphemus | reverse complement strand
CACAAGACGAATTATTTTCTCTATGTTTCTTACTATACATTCTGCTATAGATTCACTTATGTTACCCCGTGGGTTACCAAAGTTGTATCTCGAACTTTAAATAATTGTTTCCTTTTCGTCAAACTCCACACAGGCGTGTTCAATTACTTCAGAACACTCTTTGACAAGACAAATTATTCTCCTTATCTCTGTTAACTGTGAAACTCACTTTAAAATGTTGCCCATTATGGATAAACTAACAATCATGCAGTCTAACTTCACTTTCATTAACTTAGTTTTTCTAACTTAACTTGTATTTAACTTGTTGGTTACCACAGTTGTATTCAGAGCTTTAAATAATTGTCTCCATTTTTTCGTCGAAAGTCCACACAAGCTGGTTTAGTTACTTTAGAACCCTATTGACAAGGCAAATTATTTTTCTTATCACTGTTGTTACAATGCAGCTGTGAAACACACTAAAGAAATCACCCATTAAAGCTAATCACTCACACGTCAGCTAACTTAACGTTTTCTTTTACTAACTTTTTCAAGCTGCACTTAACTTGCACTCACTTGGTCACTTATATACATATTACCCAACTGAGGCCTAGAACTTTCAACAAACTACGAGACGCTATGATGTAACAATACTCACTTAAGGCAACGAGAAAAATACAAAATGGTTTAGTAATATGGCGTCAATTTACAACAATTAAACTACATACACAACGCATGACTTTTACCAAGCTACGTAATGAAACCTGTCATAACTAATGCTTTTAAAACAATCAACCTTCAACACTCCTGTCATTAAAACTAAACAATCATTAAATAGTAAGTCACAAAATAAACTGAATGATAACACTTATATTAAACAGTCTTGTATATCCAACAACAAGCCCCTCTTTAAGAAAAATATTTACAATATTAACTTTAAAAAAAGACTGTTTTCAGTTCATACACTAAATTTCCTCATATAGTCTGCACCATTTGCAGTTTCCTTGTTGGTCTCTCTTCTCATAGGGCCTCTGGTAAGGCTTCACATTGACATGATCCTTTATCTTGATCTTCTGCTTCCCATGGTCTGTTTTGCTCAGTACATCTGTGTACTGGCACAGTCGCTCCTGCAGGTCTTTCTTCTGCTTGCCAGTCAGTTCTTCACCTATGTTGATGTCCTTGTATGTCTCATCTCCACGCAATGGTCTTAGGCCTAGTAGGTCTTCATCTTCCATGACATAGTCCATGCCTTCTGGTTCTGCATCTATGACATCCACACCTTCCATGTCCATCCTTACCTCAATAGCTGCACCCATAAGGTCTTTTTCTCTATTGAAGTACCTTTTCAATAGATTAGCATGGTAGAACTTGGTTGTCCCATCCACTCTCACCTTATAGTGCATTTTGTTGACCACTTCCTGTACTGCAAAAGGTCCTTTCCACTGCAGGGTGAGCTTGTTATTGGCTGTGTATAGCTGAACTAAGACCTTGTCGACCTTGAAACGTCAACCCTACTGTTTAGCTTTCCCAGTAGCACTGCTTTGATAGTTCCAGTACAATACTCCTTTTTGGTCCTCTATTTTGTTAGTCTCTTTCTCCTTTGTCTTATGCTCTAATTTCTCTTGGTCACTGTTCTGAAGTTTCTGCAGTGAAGGGCCATTCTTCTGCACTTGATTCAGTTCCCATAGACCTACATTCGGGATGTTACTTTTTGATACTTGCAAGAGTTTGATAACTTGCTTGCTCTTCTTCTCTTGAGCTCTTGTAGTGACTGCAGATGCCTCATCAGTCTTCTTTCTGTTTAGCTCCTCCAAATTTCTACTACCTGGTATGTTTCTAATCACTAAGTCGTATAATCGTGCCTTCATACACATGGCCTCAAGGTCTCCCATGTAGTAGGGAATATCCTCCTTTATTTTTGCTATGAGAAACTTTCTCACTGTCCCATCAATGAGCACACACACGGGTGTACCTTGCCTGTTATCTGATCATCAGATACTAAAGTGGTTCTCACTACTGCACCCAGTGTCTCGTAGGACCTTCACTTTCTTGTCCCTGACATAGCCTTTGCCTATTTGCATGTTGTAATTTGTTGGCCTCTCGATATTTGTAGCATGCTCTGATCACTACTGACAATAATGATCCATTTGTTAACTTGAGCCGACCATTAGTAGTGCATTGATCAATCTTGGAAATGGCACTTCCTTCTTATGGTGAATTTGGTGTGTTTTGTTGCTTCTGGCAGCCACACCATGGTGACAGTCAATTTTCTTGTTTCTTGCCAGCACCATCTTTGTAGGTAGCTCCACCTGCTTTATGTTGAGATTTCTGCTGTTGCTTGTTGGTGATGGACTTGCACTCATTTGCAATGTGACCTATTGTGTAACAAATATAGCATATCTTCTATCATTTGTCTTTTAACCTCCTGTCATCTTTGGTGAACTCCTGCTTCGGGTCAGCCACCACTGGTTTAGACTTTAACTAGATATTCTTGGACTTGCCAGTTATACTCCCTCCATGGGCTTCCATATACTGTTCTGCCAGCTTGATCATCTCGTCCACGTTTTTTGGTGCTCTCTCCTTTAAAAACAGTGACATATCAGTTGAGCACATGATCATGAACTGTTCATGTATTAGTAGATCTGCCAGTCCCTCAAAACTATTTTCACATTTGACTATGTCAGTCCATCTTGTGAATTATTTCCGTAGATGTGCCACAAACTGAAATACAGTTTCTCCAGTGTCAGGTTTGACTTCTCTGAACTTTCAATGAAAACCTTCCTCGGTAAGTTCATAGCATTTCAGCAAGGCCACTTTTAACTTGTCATAGTCCATGGCATCCTCTGACGTCATGCCTGCATATACTTTTAGCCCTTTACCTGTGAGAAGTTAGCTAAAACAGACTGCCCAGTTACCTTTGTCCCAGTTTTTGACTTTGGGTGAATCTTTCATATCTCTCCAGGAAAGCACATCCATGTCCTCTTTCTGTTCATCAAATTTGGGTAGCTTGGGTTAGCTGGCTCTGACCACATTGTCAATCTTGGATCCTTCATCTTTCTGTTGGGTAAGCTTGGTGATCTCAATTTGTGCTCTTATTCTCTCTATTTGCAGTCTCTCCTCTCCTTTTCGTCTTTCTTAATTTGTGCTGTTATTCTCTTTTTTCCAGTGTTTTCTTTTCTTCTTTCTTGTTTTATACTTTTAGTCTTTGTGCTTTTATTATTTCTCTCTCTATTTCCTGTCTTTCTCTCTTCTCTTGCTAGTTCTTGTTATTCAACGAACTCTCATAGTTCACTATCATTTAACCGAAGATGCTCACCTCTTTCAATCCGCTTATCAAAATCTGTTGACATGGTTATGAATAGTGTGATTGTAATATTTACATTATTTTCGCCACTACTTCAGTTGTGCATATATAGGCCCACTTTTGTTGTCGTTCACATCTTCTTCTACCACTGTAATCCTGGCTGGCTCTGCAAATGTCAGGGTTTTGAATATGTGGGCTGGGATTCTTTTACAGTAATAATAAATTTAAACAATAAACTATCAGCGCACAATCCACTTGTTTTAAGTAATATATTCAAAACAAGTCAAACATATGTACAAAAATTATTTACACTATAGGATATCACAGTTGTAT